>NW_024044237.1:3625437-3647907 GCF_014851395.1 Micropterus salmoides
TCGTGGTGGTGGGTTAGTGAGCGTGTATAGGGAAATTTAAAATGTCATCAAGTACGCTGTGATGAATTTAACTCCTTTGAAGTTCTCACTCTTAAAGTTGGAGGGCTGCAACCTATCATATTGTTATAATTTATCGCCCCCCAAAACCGCCTGAGGATTTTTATCAGAACTTCATGAATTTTTATCTACTCTGGTTTTAATTATGACAGAATTGTTCTTTGTGGCGATTTTAATATTCATGTGATGACCACCAATGTTAATGCAACTGACTTTTTAATATGGCCACTTCTTTTAACTTCAAACAACATGTCAAAGGGCAAACACATAACCGTGGTCATACACTGGACTTGGTTTTTTACCCTGGGTCAGCATTTCCTCGTGGAATTAGTGGACATGACCATATCTGACCACAGATGTATTGTTTTTAGCTGCGATTCGCCTGTTACTCATGCCGCCTCACCAAGTGTTCTCGCATCTTTAATGAACAAAGTGTTTCAAAGTTTTGCGCATTCTTTCAGAGCCAAAGTCAACACCTGTCTGATTCCAACCCAACAATCTGGTCGATCACTTCAATCATATCTGCTTGTCGTCACTAATATTACTGCTCCTCTAAAGGTTAGGCCTACATCTAAAGCTAGTAAACAACCCTGGATAAATGACAGCATTCGCAGCCTAAAAGGGAATGCAGGAAGCAGAGCGCAGATGGAAAAAATCCAGTCTCCAAGTCCATTACCCCAGTCTGAAGGATTTATTAATTAACTACAATAACATGGTTAAGGATGCGAGAACACACTACTTTTCTGAAGTCATTACTACACATAAACACAATCCCAGGTTTCTGTTTAAGACTGTGGATCAGCTGGTAAACCCAACCTCCTTGTGCCTCAGCTGGAAGTAATGATGACTGTGAATTGTTTTTATCTTATTTTACCAATAAGGTGGTGTCAATCAGAGCCTCTATTACCCCCACGGCCTCTTACTCAGAGGTTCCTCACCAGCAACAAGAGAGTTTTAACCAGTTTTATCCCATCGACTTGTCAGAACTTTTAAAAATAGTATCACAAATGAGAGTGTCCTCCAGCCCCCTTGATGTAATACCTACAAAGTTTTTACTGAAAGTAATAGATTCTGTTGGGCCCCATTTGTGTCCCTGATTATTTTAAAACGGCTTGCGTGAACCCACTTTTAAAGAAACCTGGTTTAGATCCCTCCCTCCCACATAATTTTAGACCAATTTCAAAACTGCCTTTTATTGCAAATATTCTAGAAAGAATTGTGTCCAAACAGCTGCTCACTGTACTGGAAAATAACAAAATATTTGAAAAGTTTCAATCTGGTTTCAGGAAGTACCACAGCACTGAGACTGCCCTGCTTAAAGTCACCAACGACCTTTTAATGTCTGCTGATGAAGGTATGTGCTCAGTCCTGGTACTCCTGGACCTTAGTGCTGCTTTTGAACCATTGATCACAACATCATGTTAGACAGACTGAGGCACTGGGTGGGGATCTCTGGTACTGCCCTAATGGTTTTCATCCTACCTGTCTAATAGGAAGTTTTGCGTGTCTGTAAACAATTATGTATCTTTGTTCTGTCCAGTTAAATATGGTGTGCCTCAGGGGTCGGTCTTAGGACCCATTTTGTTTTCCTTGTATCTGCTTCCCCTTGGACATATTATCCCTGGCAAAACAAATACTGCCATCTGCTGGTTCCCTAGTAAATCACATTAAGCCTGTGGCAAAGAACCTTGGTGTTTGGTTTAATAGTAATTAAAATTTCGAGCAGCACACCACAAAACTTGTTCAATCATGTTTTTATCAACTTAGAAATATAGCTAAAATTCAATCTATGTTAACTTTTAAGGACACCGAGACCATTTTACACGCCTTCATCTCATCACGCCTGGATTATTGCAACAGCCTTTTCACTTGTTTAACCCAAAAATCTATTGATCGACCCCAGACTGTGCAGAACTCAGCTGCCAGGCTTTTTAGCTTCATTACACTGGCTCCCAGTATGTTTTAGAATTGACTTTAAAATTCTATTGATCACTTTTAAAGCTCTTCATGGCCTCTCGCCTTGTTATTTCTGAACTTTTAGTCCCATACGCACCAGCACGTACCTTGAGATCCTCGGGCAGAGGTCTGTTGTCTGTTCCAGAGTCTCGACTGAAAACTAACGGGGACAGAGCGTTTGCTGTCAGGCCCCGAGGCTCTGGAACAGCCTGCCCGAGGAAATCAGGTCGGCTGAGTCAGTGAACTCTTTTAAGTCCCTTCTTAAAACATACTTTTATAGGAGAGTCTTTCCCAATCTTATTTGACTTATTTTATATTTATCTTAAACATGTATTTTAGTCTTTTCAATGTTTTCTTGCTTTTATCTTGTATTGTTTCTGTATTATTGTTTTTTGGGTATTATTGTCTTTACACTTGTTGAAGCACTTTGTAATTTGTTTTTGAAAAGTGCTCTACAAATAAAGATTATTATATTATTATTATTATTATTATTATTATTATTATTAATGTGCTCCGTCAAAGTATGTCGACTAAAGCCCGACGTTAAAGTCCACTGGAAGCGTCTCAGAAGGGTTTCAGCCACGAAGGATGCAGCCTTTAACCGTGTTTGTTGCTGTTTTACTATTGCAGTGGCGGCCCGCCATAGTCTAATTTGCTCCAACATAGTTTCAAAATGAACCGTAAATATTTTTTTTACACATCTCGTAATGTGATTTCAGACATCTAACGTTGTGTTTTCTGGGCGTTGCTCCGCGCCACACGAAAACCACATACAACATTACTTATCAAATTTGGTTGGACTTGATGAATTTAGCTCGAAGATACAATTGTGATGTGACATGTGAACGATTAGTATAAGATTAATAGGATTATATTCACAGAAAGTATAAAACATATTACATGTGTCCATTAAAAGTAAAAAAAACCCAACAAATTACTTATTCTATTTTCTATTCTTTGATTTAATGTTACTGTTTCATCACCATTTATAGCTCTACAATGGGTTTATGATCAATTAGTTTACTATAGCACACTGGGTCCGAGGCCCACCCACCATAGTCTCTTAAAATCCTGTGGGAAACACTCCCATTGGGAGTCTCCACAGGATGTTTAATTTTGAAAATTAACCGGATTCTCTATGTCGTTCTGTGTCTGACTTCCTGACTGGTTCGATCTGCTCTGTGCTGCTTGACGCGGCTTGTGGCAAAAATAGACCTGCTACCTATTGTCTGCGGAGCGGAGAGCTGCTTCTTGGACACGCTGGTGGACTCACAAGCATTGACTGAAATGGCCGCGATTAGCTCCGGCTTCCGGGAGCCATAACGCGCTGTAGCCAGTGGATTTTTAGGGGTTAGTTTGTGTTATTGTGTGACTTTGGTGTTTTTAATCCTTTGAAATACCAAAGTCACACAATAACACAAACAAACTAACTGCCTCACAGTTGATTCTAGCTGCTTTTCATATCATGTGAAGAGTGACCAAGTCTCCACTGGGCTTCAGCCACTGGGAAAACATGCGGACAATTCAGAACATTTACATACATTAAAGTGGCTTCATTTCACTTTAATATTCTAAAGATTTTACAATATGGTGCATATTGGTGAAACCTGTAAATTCAGCTCATCCTCAACCCTTATTTGACATGCTCTCACCTGTTCCTGTATTAGTATGAAAATCTTCCTTTGTTTTATAAACTTTATTTCCATTTTTTAAATCTTATTTTAACTTGTCTATTGAAATGTTTTCTCAAAAGTACTACCTTCATTGCTTACATGATTTGCAACATCCCAGGATGCTTTTTGAATATCTACACTTATTGACTATTTTTATTATTGTACTGCTCTGATAAACAATCATGTGTTATCTTTACAGTACCTTCCATCAAAGAAGAAGAACTTGCCCTTGCCATTCTTCTCTCCGTGGGCGAAGTGTCCTTCAAAACGATCACTGGATGAGTAGGTTACTGTGCAGAACCCACAGGGCTGACCATCTTCATCCAATGGACCTGAAAACACACACACACACACACACACACACACAGATGTTAGAAGACCCTTACAACTCATAAAAGACAATGTTCCAAGAGGTGCGAACATTTCTCCAGTTTTGCATTTGGTTTTCATGCACACAATAATGATAATAATGTGTGTCACATAACAGTTTTAAGTATTTCGGTCCTTCTAACATAAACAACACTCACGTTACTTCGGTGATAATCTCCAGACTAACCGTTCACGTCGATACACAACATCACATCATTTATTACAGTGCTGCTGAAATCATAAACCGAACGTGTAGCAGACCGTGAAAAACAAAAAGGAAACCTTCGGTGATAATTTACATCTCCTGCCTGGTTAAATCTTTCCAGCAGCGGGTCACTGGTCTCACCCAGGCCGCCCTCACTCGTCTGTAAAGCGGCTCGCCTTCTGGAATAAAGTCCCTGGCGCGCTCACGTTAGCACGCGGGCCCACTGACAGGCTGACTCATGGAGATTTGCGGACAACTGACGTCACAATCTCAAAACAGAGAAATAGCGGACACAGGCGAATTGTCATCGTTGGCAGGGAAATCAATAAAACGAAAGGAAGACGTCGCTTACCTTCCACGACCTCTTCCAGTTCGCCATCGCTGTCCATGCTGCACGAGGCTGCTGGATCGCCGCAGCTGTGACTGCTTTCCTGTCACACGCGGGGCGTGATCTGTGCACGGCAACGACATGACATCTGCCGAGCCTTTCTAACCAGGAGTTCAAACCATAGGTTCGAACCTGATCCTGGACGTTTTCACTTCAGAAAAAGCTCAAATGATGCAATCACTTTTATCTTGCAGTTATGCAGTCGGGATTTTGGTCTGAAATTATGCATAGCAGGTTATTGGTAGCCTATGGGTTTTCATTTGTCAATCTGTTCTCGCTAACAAAATAAAACCACACATCATTGCCCCATTCCCTATGCTGGGGAAGCAGCGTCCTCCCTCCTTGACTGGAATCATTTACAGGGCTTTCAAAGAAAGTGTGGGCCCCCCTCAGGTTTGGAAAAAGGTGCTCCCTGACACCCCCCTTTATTTAGCCTACTTGATTAGTTTTGCATAATTCCTGGATGCCTGTGATGATAATAATGCTTTTGATCCCGTAGACTAACCATTTGAGTCAAAATAGCCTAATATTGCTATTTGACATAATTTCAGACTACACCAAATATACAAACAAGACTTCTGTCCTAAGGCATTTATTCGTTTCTGACTCTGAAATGATCTCCTGATAACTAATGTAATATTTTTTCACTTCCATTCACTGAGATATGATGGAATTTATTAGTTAATAATAACTATTAGTTAATAATAATAAGTTATGTTTCGTGTTTGGTGAACACAGTAGGCAGTGTATAAGTTAACAGTCTTAATTTACAAACATGCCGGTGAAGTGGTGGCTGGTGAGGCCGGCGCGAACAAGAGCCAGGCAGGACTGAAGGCCCATTTATACTCCTGCGTAGGGTCTACGTGCGTACCTACGCTGTAGGCTACACACGTAGCCATGCATTTATACTTGTGCGTAGGTGTGTCCGTCATTCTGCAATTACACCCCCAAACACTAGTCGGCAGTAGCGCTACAGCGTCCACTGTGTTGACTTTTGCCGGCCGAGCAGGCTAACTTCAAGCGCTCCGCTAATGTAAATGGGGGTAAAACTGTATACGTGCGGCTGGTGTAGCCGTTTCAAATGTTATCGACCGAATGGATCACATTCTGATAGCGAAACGAGTCATTTCGCTCGGGTTGCGACGGTCAAATATATTGATCACTGTGTTACAGCCGCCGTTTCGGCCGCTATTAAAGTTGCTTTAAAGCGCGGGGTACTTCCGGTCGGCTCGGCGGCATTGTAAGGCTACCCAGCCGACCAATCACAGAGCTTACGGTCCGCGTCGACTCGACGTGTAGTTACATTTTTGAGGAGATGCACATCAGGCGACGGTGTAGACCCGTAGAATAGAATAGAATAGAATAGAATAGTCTTTATTGTCATTGCACTGTGAAGGTACAACGAAAATTAGCCTACGCCGTCACCTACGCCGTCGATTTGACGCTGAAGTAGGTCTGGTACTGGTTGTGGAGAAGCTGGCAAAGGCACAAGAGTTGTGAGGCACAGGAGAAACAACAGGTGTTACTCAGACTGCAAGAGATTTAAAAAAAATTAGCTTCACAAAGAAAACCGCAACAAAATGTCCTGAGGTACTCCACCACACGTGGTTAGGAATAATCTGATGACCAGTCAGAGGGAACCAGACCCAAGTGTCACAGCGCTGGCTTTTTGTGATGTCATCTTGTTATTGTAGGTCATTTATGCCTACATATGGCCCACCCCATATCAAATGTCAAAAAAGTTTTGAAATAAATTGTTTAAGGATTTTTTTTCTCATCTTCCATGCTTTGCCAAATAGCTAACTGGCTAACAAGATGTTTCATACAAATCAATTTCTGTTTTTATCATATTAAATAAAGTTCTGTATTATATTATAACTCAGTTTATGACACATCAAGTTATTGTAAGACAAATGCCAAAGTGTGCCTATTGTCATTGATGTGTGTTCTGTGTTAGGCTAATGGTGCTTTCAGATCAAAAGCGAAGCGAGTGTTCGGGACGGTGAGTCTGCAAAGAAAGTAAATGCAAAGACGCGTAGAGCCGCAATTTCCTGTTGGGCGGTGCAAAGCGACATAAAGGGGGCGGTGCCGGTGACGCAAAGGAATTCGCTTGAGTTGAATATTTTCAACTGAATATTTTCAGAAATTTGCATGCTTTTATCAAATTAGCTTTTTACTTTAGTTTTTGGGATTACAACGTTGATTTATCTTCACTCGAGCTTCTCAGCAGCTAGATTCCGTGTACATCCGGTTCCAGTGTTGTTAGCGTTGTTTGGCATTATATAAAAAACGGACTAAACTGGACATTGCTGGGAGAAAAGAAAGCGAGGAGGTTGAACTACCTGGTGAGTTCAGAAAACATGTGTATGTAACTTTATTCCAGCTATCGTTGTACTTTACTGTGACCAAGTTAACATAGCATAGCCGAACATCCGAACTCCATTCAGAAAACAAACATTTTAGAAGTTGTTGTCCTGCTGTCTTGCTGACAGACCTGACAAAGCAGGAATTCATATGTTTAACAAATAATAATAAATATTGTAGTTATTTTGGCATCAGTTGAATTCGTTTATTGCTATTTAATCACAGCAACATGTTTACTTTGGGTTCATACAGCTGTAGTAATAGCGAGTTGTGTTTCTTCGTGTTATCGTGAACACTCCAGCGATGTCCAGCGATAAAACCCCTGCGAGGAGAGCGTTGCGTGGATTAAAATCGCTTTTGGTCTGAATGCAGCATAAGACTTATTTGGAGCACATTTCCATAAAGTACAATATTTTTTCAGTATTAAACTAACTCTCCATTCATCTTCCAGGGCCCACTAATCTCCTTATAGGGGCCATGAGTAGTTTTCAGTGCCTCTAGTGGTGAGGTTTCAGATTGCAACCACTGCCCTCCCAAGCGTGTGCTTGTGCTCGAACTACTAAACAAGCCAAAACAGAGACCGACACTCTGGAGACAGCATCACACAAAACTGTAAACTCAGGTAAACTCCCACTACAACATCACAGTAATATTTTTATCAGCTTGGTTTGAAGTAATAGGCTTGTCAAATGATAACGTTACATTCACCGGCTTTTCAATAACTGTTTGCGCATCTGTCATTGGAGAGGCTCAGCAGTGTGAGCACAGGCAAATGTATTGAATGAAAATGAAAACGGTTAGTGAGCTGGTCTGAATATTATGAGATTGCTGCCACACTTACAATGTTACTGTAGTGAATGGGTCTTCCACTGTGCTGTTGTCCTGCACCATTATGTTGCATTATTGTACATTATGTGGCTCAAGTCAGTTACAGCAATTGAGACCAGTTAAGAAGCTGTGTACCCGAGTCTCGATAAAACGTCAATAAATCTAAATTAAATGTTACGAAGCAAAAAACGGTAGATTCATGCTACTGTATCTGGCTGCCCTGCCTTGCATCACTATTAGTTTTAGAAACAAATCGTTCCACATCAATGTTTTATCATTTCTTGCAGGCTAAAATCAACACCTTAACTTAATACCGGTTCCAGTGTTAGCTGGTGAAGGAATGTGGCAAACCATATAACTGTAGTATTTTCCAATGGATAACGTTAGCAGCTGCTCAGCGTTAGCCAGCAAGCTAATGTTATCTAACTTAAGCCGACTAAAACACTACATCACAAGATATTTCAAATGCTTTGCAGTAATGTTAGCTTACCTGTCCAATAGGGTGAAAGACAACTTTGTGTCAGTTTTTATGGTTAGAACATAGCGGAAGGGTCTCCATGACACCTTTCCGATGTTGACCATGTTTTTGCCCGACATCGATCTGATTCTTGTTTGGCCCGACGGGCTTCAGCGCATAAAATGTTGTTTGTTGTTTTATCTTTACACGAGTTTGTGTTGGAGTCTTTGTCAGAGGCTGTAAAAATTAAATGTTGATGAACATTTAAAAGATCTTTTTGAGATCTCTTCTAAAGCCATCACATAAATGTAGTAAAGTTTTCCCCTCTTTTTATGTAGTCAAGTAAAAGTGCAAAGTCTCAAAATATTCTTTTGGAGTGCCAGCACTTGTACTTGATTAATCAACTTCAGAGGAAGCCCTTCGGACCTCAAAGGTCTGTAGAAATGTGTTATGTTCTACTGTACTGTATAAATAATTTTTTTAAAATTGTTATGTATAAATTGAGACTGTACATATGAAACATGAGGAAAATCAGATGACCATGATTACATGAAGAGATGAGAGTTAAACAGAGAAAACAAAGTAGACACATGATCCTTCAGTTCAGGCCTGCAGTTGACCTTTGACCTTCAGAGCTGTGACATCAGAAAGGGGCCGGAGGTCACTCCCTTCCCTTTAATCTGAAACAGACACTTAGTCAGTGGTGGAAGAAGTTCTCAGATCCTTTACTTTAGTAAAAGTAGCAATACAACAATGTAAACATACTCAGTTTTAAGTAGGGTTGGGTTTCATTTTTTCATTTTATCGAGTCTGGTTCTTATGAAATCTCAGTTCTGGTTCCAAACCCTTTACCACAGATCTTGTCTCTATGGTGACCTTCATCCTCTTCCTCCTTGATCATCTTCATGGCTAAAGTGAAAGGAGTCTCTGTACTAGAAGGGCGTCTCTGGGAACTCGGATCCAAGAAAATTATACTGTATATTGGAGTCATTTTTAGCCGTCATTATTTTCCCTTCATTCATGGTGCTGAAATAGATCTCAGTCATGCCACCAGCAGTTACTCCCATTATCATTTGCTCTTTAGTGATTTTGCCTATAAAATAAAAGTGTGATGCTTTATTTCGAATTGAATTGAGAGCTTTTACTTCTGAAGGACATTCAAAATAGTCTGTGGCTTGTTTAACACACCTCTGAAATAACAGTTGAGAAAGAAATGTGAGATTGGATTCCCCTTAATGAGAGGCGCAGGAATGTCCTCTGTCTGGGGAAATTAAAGTAAGCGTCCATAGGTTGATGGATGTGCATCAATCACCGTGACGCGCACAGTCCAGCACATGCTTTATTTTGAGCATTTCATTATTAATTTGTTGAGGGAGAGAAAAGATATTCACCCGGTGTGGGTTAAGATTGAGAGTTCTTAAAGTATCATTTGCCTATGTTCTGGCCTGTTATGTAATGGCTTAAAAAAAAAAATTGCCGGATGCCAAACTTACTTTGCCTGATCTAAGAGATTATTAATTGAAACCTTTGAGCATTTTTTTGAGCCAGCAATATAAACAGAAGGACGCCCTTCTTCAGACGTACTGCGAGACAAATGACGTGACGTTAGGTCGGCGTAGCAGGTCCAGGCAGATAAGTGACACTTTAATGGACTGTAAAATGCTCACTGCAGTTCAATGACCGGGACTGAAATATGCACAAAGTTAGGAACCGATAAGCAGAACCCAAACACGTCAAACAAACATGTCTTCTCAAAGCCATGGTTCTTGGAAATTTGGTAACGATTCCAACTTGGAACCGGTTCTCAATACGCAACCCTATTTCTAAGTGAAAGCTCTGCATTTAAGTACTTCCCTGACTGATTAGTATAATAAACTCAGCAAAAAAAAAAGGTCCTCTCTCACTTTCAACTGTTGTATGAATTATTTAAGAAATAACAAAGATGAATTTCCTTTGAAATATAAAACATTCACAAATCCATAATTGTATTAAAATAACTTTATAAAAAATCAACATTAACAAAGCATTTTGTACCTTTTGGTACAACAGCAAAACATGTTTGACAATATGATAAAGAAGTCAACTAAACAGACACTTTCAATCATTTAAAAAAGCATTACATAACTCTTTGACCACACCCTCAGAGGGAAATGTGGCATTTGCTGGCTACATGGATTTCATAATGTCTAATACCATTTCTCTCTTATGTTCATTAGGCCCCGGATGCAAAAAACCCCAACTTCTTCCTTAGGCTTCTGAGCAGTGGCTGTTAAGTGCTAATAGGACTGTAGTGAAGGGTAAACCACATCCCCACTCACTCCTTCATCATAGTAGTATGTTATAATATAATAACAATAAACTTTATTTGTAGAGCACTTATCAAACAATGCACAAAGTGCTTCACGGAGAGAAAAAAACATGAAATAAAACACATAAAAACTCATAGCAATCAATAAGAAACAAAAAAATATAACATAAAATGCAAAGATAAAAGCTAAGGAAATTAAAATAATAAAAAGGGCTGGCAGCTCAGATAAACTCAAAAAATGCTTTCCAGAAGAGATGAGTTTTCAGACGGAACTTAAAAGAAGACACTGACTCCGACAGACTGATTTCCTCTGACAGGTCATTCCAGATTGTTGTCTCTAAAACCATCATCCTGCGGTAAAGGATCCTTTTCTCGCAAACGTCACCAGCACCAACAGCAGTACTGAACATACAGACAACAGAGATTACTACAACACACCCACATGAGTCAGTCACCACAAGTCCAAACATTAAGTGGTGGGGAGAGTTGAGCATGTCAGCAGAAGAGTTCACCATTGTCTAGGGGTGTTACGAGATCTTGCAAGATTAAATTGTGACGATATTTCTCGTCAGGTAAAAAGCTGTCTCGCGAGACTCACGCAATTGACATTTTTCACACGCTGTCAAACCACACATTAATTTTCTAACGCAGTGAAATACAAATGTACGACTGATAAGATTTGTGGAGCTAATCAACTCTGCCCAGCTAATGCCACATCGGTTTACTCCCTGATAGTAATCAACCGCACCGTTTGCGCTGTGAGTCCACACAGCTATGACGAGTGCTAACGTAGCTGGTAGAGTTTTGCAACATCCAAACATCTAAAAACTGAAGCGCAGCCTTGCTTGGTTTGGGACTGTGAGCTGCACATTATCTGAGCTTCTGAAGTTAACATGTGGACTTGGGGTGAGATTTCTGCCTGATCACAAGTGTTTCAGTTACTTTTGGTTTTACATGTAACATGCAGTCCCAAACTGCATCGGTCAAACGGTCTGAAGGGGGTGACGTTACTAAAAGCGGATCAATAATGCAATACACAGCAGAGTGTAGGGCAGGTAGACTTCTCATCAAATGATGACATTCTCGTTATGTTCTGACTTTTTTTCTGGACATGTCATGGGAGAGATTCTAAATGTGTAGAAAGTTTTGAACATGAGCAGAAAAGTGGCTGAAACACAGGAGCTATTAAAATCCAGGGGTTTCTAACTGAATAAAATTTACATAATTTATCATTGAGGTGGACAGGTGCCACATTTAAAGAGGTTACTTCCTCAAACAAAGACACAGAGAGGAGGAAAGACTAAATCGTGACTCAGCAGGGATGATGAGAAATGTTGATCTACAGGAGAAACAGATCTGATAGCAACACAGAATGACCGAGAGCTGCACTGACTTAGATTAGACTGTTATATTTAGGAATAACAAAACAAAAGTGTTTAATGTTCAGAATTTTCATATAATTCAGCATTAAAGATTTCTTAAAAATAGTGTTAAAATCTTGATCTTGTGAACCCAATCTCGAATCTTGTCTCGTCTCGTGGGTTGTGTCTCGTCACACCCCTACCATAATCACTTAATCACATAATTACATGTATTTTATTTTTAACAAAGACCAAAACCAAAAATTAATTGTCCTACTAACATGTATCGTGTTGTATATCTTTTTCCTCTGTGACAAAGAGCTCCATTGTCTAAAAACTCTTAAAACAGAGAGGATTACATGCAGCAGAAGTCACAGGTCGGACTTGAACCCTGGAATTATGATGAGCATCTTTTCATTATGAACTAAAATCAACTATCATACTTACTCAGCAGCAGCAGGATGCCTTCCAGTGTTCCCAGGACTGCCGGCACATTGGTGCGTCCTGCCACAGGCCTTTGGCAGCACACCTCTTCCCCAGTGCAGTTACGCACTATGGCCTGGATGATGTTGTCCTGCTCCAGGCCCATATAATCTGAAACCCTCAGGACCACAGTGTGCTCTCCACTGGCCAGCTCAGTGGCTAAAGTCAGAATGATGCTATGATCTGCAACAAAGAGTAAAGTTTACATGAAAAACTCCTTCATTGTTTGAGTTTGTCTAATTTCAAAAACATTTTTATAAAGATGCTGTTTGGAGAAAAACTAATTGTAATTTGCGTCACGTCTCATCAATTTTTTGACTTTGATTTTCTCTGAATCTGGGCCTGAATTAGTTGGTGATTTTGGTTTCCATTGGCCACTGTTACATCATTTTGTTCTCAACAAATTATATAATGTACAGAAAAGATTTTGAAATTTTAACTATTTTGTGGGGGAAAGTAACAAATTTACTTTACTCACGTTACTGTAATTGAGTAGCTTTTTTGTGTACGTTTTTTAAATCTGTAATTTTACTTTTGCTTTATCATGCTGTATAAATTTACTGCTAATGCAAACTGAACATTTCCTGCTGGTGCAGCTTCACATTAAAAGAATTTAACTTGCGAAACACAAGTTGACTTTTATTTTGAAGTACTCAGGAAATGTAAGTGAGATCAGCGCTGACCGCTGTCATGTAGACCGCTACAATGCGGCTCACAAGACAACTATCATTTTTCTCAGTGAGTAATGCAACAGTCAGGAGCAGACCAGGGGTGTAGGATCGACTTTGAACCTGGGGGGGATGCTGATGGGCTTGGTGGGTTCGGATTTTTAATTAATTGATTATTTAAATAAAGCACTTAAATGCTCATTTCTAATGACTTTTGAAAACAGAATGTACTTATTAGTGTTGCTAAAAGAGGGATATTTGCAGTGACAGAAGATAGAGTATAGACTGGAGAGGGGAGATTATGAAGACAGGTACACAGTCAGAGAGACAGAGTATAATCTAACTAGAACAAAACTCCACTGACTACCTACCATAAAAACCATGCTATTGCATATTTATATTTAAATATATATTTAATCTGCTGTGCAACAGGTTATTTCTAGGGATTGCAATTTGCTTTGCTTGTTTATTATCTGTAATTTGGCTGTTTAAAACAATTATTTTCCTTTTTAAATCTCCATGAACGTATTGATAAGATCACTTTGCTGCCTAGCCACTATTTTATTATGGACATGTAGCCTATAGGCTGCTTTCCAACATGGCCACCAGTGCCCGTGGTGTGCAGTCACTGGATTTCAGTTGCATTATTAGAACAATAAAGCCTTAAACTGAAAAGTAATTTGCCGGATTTTCTTAATGTTTGTATCTGCCCAGCTCTGTGACTGGGAAAAGCGCCCAAGACCAGGACAGATCTGCGTAACAGTGCACAGCCTGGATGACAGCTCATTTTGGTTAAAGGGGCTATATGTAAGTTAAGTTTTTGATTTTAATAAATCAAATTTTCATTGCCATCTTCATTGTCAATGGCCTCAAAACTCACTTAGAAATGAAGCACACGCCTGTTTTCTCTCTTGCTTGCGTCAGCCACTATTCTGCTTTTAATGTGAGGTCTCTGGGTCAGATTCAGCCCTGTGCGCGCTCCCGAGCCTCTCTCGTGCTACAGCGACAACACAGCAGCTAACGACATGCAGTCCACTAACACCATAAAACAACCGTCTCCCAGCAAAACACAGGCTCCAAGTAAGGACACAAAACAACAATAAAAAGGTTTATGTGCTGAAGCCCATCAGACCAAACAGGTTCAGATGATGTCGAGTAAGAACAAAGTGAGCATTAGTAAAGCTGGAGAAACAGAGAAAGTCACGTTAGCTCGCCAGCTAACGTCGAGCAATTGCTATTGTTATCCAGCGCAAAGTTATATAACGTTAGCTTTCCACATTACTTCACCAACTAACGCCACCCATGTTACTATCCTGTGTACCACTGTTGATTTAGCCTGCAAGAAAGGATGTAACGGTAAAAAGCAAATGTGGAGCAATTTGTTTACTAACGTTAGCCTATAGTGATGCAGCCAGCTAATGCTACAGTAGCTCGGACCTGCCGCTGTTTTCTTCGTAACGTTCGTGACGCTGAATGCAGATTACAGACAGGCGAAGTTATGAAGGTATAAATGAAAACTGTAGCGAAATTAAAAGTAGATTACTGGCCTAAACAAAATACAGAGTAAAGAGTAAAAGTAGGCTACAGTTTCAAAAAGGAACGTGAAAAGGTGCCAATGACTTGTTTTATATTTTTAATTTGCATTAGGCTACTTTTAACAAGTAACTACCCACCCTGCTGCAGGCGCCCTCGTCTTAGGCTATAGACGCTTTCAATGGTAATAACATAAACAAACGGTACTGCGCATGTGCATTACTCTGGCCCAAACTTAACTTCCAGCAGACTTCCGCGAGCAATCCATAACAAGTAAATAACCTTAGCTGCCAGACGAAGAAAAGAAACGTTACTTGGCCAACCTGAAATGTGATAAGGTCACACTACCAGACCCATTGAACAAAAATTTGAGACAAGAATGTTTTTCTACTGACCTGTCTGAGTTACTGCAGTGTTTCCCACAGAATGAGCGTAACTGTGGCGAGCGCAGCGGCGGGATGTCCGACATTGACGTTGGACGGATTTGTGCAGCGGTGTTCATGCGGGAGAGAGAGAGAGAGCGAGTGAGAGGAGGTGCTGAGCGAATAAGGTATGTGCTGCGTGCAGCTTTGCAATCAAATAAGTTTGGTAAAGTTGGAAATATATTCACAGATTCGAACTTCCGGGATCAATAACTCGTAAGCAAAACGTGTTTAAAACACAAACAACGCGTCTTTACTATCGTAGTTAAGTAGACAACTAGCTACAAGTACATTTTCACCTAAATGATTCATTCTACGAGCGGCACAAATAACATTGGTCTCTACCTGCAGAATCAAATACAAGTTTTCCCATCTTAAATAGTAAAAAAAAATGGAAATCAAAATGTGGCAGTCAGCGCTGATAATGTGGTGAGCTGCCACAAACAAATGAATGTATGGGAAACACTGTACTGGATATCACTCACCATATTAACCAGTAAACACAAACCCAGTACTAAACAAACAGAACGGAAGTTAACTTTGGGCTGGGTGCGTCACCTTGGCAATGCGTCCCATGAAAGCGTCTATAATTAACAGCAGCATAAAAAAAAAGTCGGTAGCCTAAAATTGAGGCACTTTGGAGCAAACTCTTTTTTTTTTCTCCCTTAAGTTTTCAGCACCAGCTTTGCCTTCTGTCGCATGTTTTCTATAGGCTACGTGAATTTTGTCCGCATTTCAACCGTTTATTTAGCCTATGTCTGATGCGTGTGTGACTGATTGACTAGTCACTCATAGTAAACCGCCTCGGCTATGAGCCAACTCCAAAATCGCTGGAGAAAAGTGAGGCGGGACAAAACATAGATTTTGATGGCTCCTCCTAAATGTCAGTAATTTTCGCAAAAGGGGTACCCAGGGCGTTGAAAAGCGACGACAAAAGGCCTTGACCAAGCATCAATATGTGACGAGTCGGGAGTGAGAACGTGTTGGTTAGATAAAGAGCTGCACACCTCAACCTTCTCAGCCAGGTAACCAACTCCTTTCACTTTTGCAGACTCATGTTTTGTGCAGCATAAAGTCAGATCATGATTGCTCACATAATAACTCCTTGGCTGTGGTCTGAGAGCATTTTCTAGTTAAGTAGACCTGTTTAGTATAACCTATGTAGATTTTATCATTATGGATTTAGGCCTACCATGTTTTTAAGGAGTCTGTTCACACTGATATAAGCTAATAAAAATTTTAATCTTGCGAAAGTTGAAAATATTAAACAGTAATATGGCAACTGAAAGTCCGGCACCCACAGTGTCTGCTTAGAACAAATAGTAGTTATAGTAGTAGTTGAGGACCCCTGATGTAGAGGTCAGTTAAATAATAGCATACTTCCATTGGTGGTTTAAAATAAGTTTTAATAGTTTATTTTTGCTGTAAAAAGGACATTTCACGAGAAAGCTAGTGCAGTGAAAATCATCCAACATCAAATGTGGACACTCCTATGCATCAGTTTCCACAGTGGACTGTGAAAGGGCTTTAAAGTCAAGATGCTTTGCTCCTTATAGCCAAAAAGACATTGGTGCATTACAATGTTGGTTGGCATTAGCAACCTGCTGGTAACTAGTTTATTTATTATACTAATGCTTATGATATCCCATTAAAATGACCACCTGTTTGAATGTAAATCCTATCCCTAATATGACTTCATACAGTCCAGTGTTTCCAGTTTTCACAGTCCAGTGCGGCCCGCCAGAGTCTAATTTGATCCGCCACAGTTTCCTAATGAAGCAAAAACATTCTCAAACTTCTCATTATAACATAAACTGTCTGTATCATTGTGTTTCACCATTGATTTGGCAAAGTATCTGTACGTATCTGTCAAACAAACTAAAATTGAAAGCACCATATGGCACTGTTCCCTTATCAAATCGCAAGAGAGTGCAATTTAATTAAACAAATAGGCCTATACATATAAATAAGATATTAAAGCAATATAAATTTATCAATATAAAATTAAAAGTTATTGTAGTAGCCCGCGAGCATTGGTGCTCACTTGGAGTGGAAGTAAGTACGGAGAGGGAGTAGCAAGCAGTTTCGGAAGAGCCCATGGCACACTCCTCAGAGGGGTTGTTTTGTATTGGCTGATATGGTTTGGGGGCGTGGTTGTGGAAAATTGGCTCAGTAGCGCCCCCTACAAAATTTCAAAGAAGCAGCCCTACCGTAAACCTCAAGTAAACCTCTTAGGCTACGTTCAGACTGCAGGCCAAAGTGACCCAAATCCGATTTTTTTTGACAGTGTAAACCGGTCAAGTCACATGGAATCTGATCTTTTCCAGGTCGGAAGTGGCCCAAATCCGATACAGATCGGATCTTTTTAAATGCGACCTCATTCTGGATACATGTTGCTCTCTTCCTCCTGTACCTCGCTATCATCTACTCACAAATTCACTTTTTCTCTTCTGAGTCATGTGCATGCTATTTGTCCGAGCGGACACAGTGTGGAGAGAGAGAGAGAGAGAGAGAGAGAGAGGGAGTGAGTTGTGGGGCAGATGCGTTGTGCAGCGCCAGAAATTTTAAAGAAAAGAACAAAAAGTTGTGAATTCGGGAGAAATGTTATCCGTGAGAGGACAATGAAAAACGGGAGTCTCCCGCGAGCTAGCCTCTATTGCTCCTTTTTTACTTCTGTAGCCTGCAACAGCGTGCTGGTGCGTGTGACGTCGTGTTATTCTTCATGCGGATCACTTTCAGCCTGTGGACAGTTCATACTGGAATCTGATATGGGCCACATTTATACAACATTGTGCAAAAATATTATACAAAAAAAATCGGATCTGGGGAAAAAATCTGAATTGAGCTTTAAGGCCTACAGTCTGAACGTAGCCTTAGAGACTTAAATGTCAAGATCCAGTCATAGTGTTAGCGCCATGTACTGGCATCTGGAAAGGACATATTTCAAACTTAATTTCTTATGACTCATTTATATTTTTACCTCACATAGCACATTAGCAGACAAAATAGTGAAGCATATATGCTCCTCGTAGCAGGTTGACCACTTCCATTTCAATGTTCTTGTCAAATGCTTTTGCCTTGGGGAGAAAGTATTCGCCATGAAACAGGAAGCTGTTTTTTAAGCGCTATACCCCAAACCCAATCGGAAGTCAGCCACCTTGAGTTGAATAAGTAACTGACACCTTAACCAAACTTTGTGAGGTATTTTCGACATGTCACCTGTGTGATTTGTGCATTGTTAGCTCCAGAGCAGTGTCAGCTGGCGTACAATGCAAAGGCCCTAGCTGTCGCTGCACTTGAGGTACCCATGGGCCCGCTCAACGCTGCTTGCAGCTTTAATTAGTTCTATTATTAGTAGTAGTAGTACTATCATATATAATATTGCTATATTACTATAAATTATCATTGATGCCTGTACTATTACTAACTTTACTGTTGTTTTGCTTTTCTTTGTGGATATTGCGTTCGGCTCTCCCTCCTCCTCTCTCTTCTCCTTACAGCACCCCCCAACTGGTTGAGGCAGATGGTTGCCCACTATGAGTCTTGGTTCTGCTCGAGGTTTCTGCCTGTTAAAAGGGAGTTTTTCCTTGCGTCTGTCACCTGCTTGCTCATGGTGGGAACGGTTGCTCAAAAAAATAAAGGGAACACTAAAATAACACATCCTAGATCTGAATGAATGAAATAATCTCATTAAATACTCCTTTCTTTACATAGTTGAATGTGCTGACAACAAAATCACACAAAATTATCAATGGAAATCAAATTTATCAACCCATGGAGGTCTGGATTTGGAGTCACACTCAAAATCAAAGTGGAAAACCACACTACAGGCCGATCCAACTTTGATGTAATGTCCTTAAAACAAGTCAAAATGAGGCTCAGTAGTGTGTGTGGCCTCCACGTGCCTGTATGACCTCCCTACAACGCCTGGGCTCCTGATGAGGTGGCGGATGGTCTCCTGAGGGTTCTCCTCCCAGACCTGGACTAAAGCATCAACACGTAGCGTTGGTGGATGGAGCGAGACATGATGTCCCAGATGTGCTCAATTGGATTCAGGTCTGGGGAACGGGCGGGCCGGTCCATAGCATCAATGCCTTCCTCTTGCAGGAACTGCTGACACACTCCAGCCACATGAGGTCTGGCATTGTCTTGCATTAGGAGGAACCCAGGGCCAACCGCACCAGCATATGGTCACACAAGGGCTCTGAGGATCTCATCTCGGTACCTAATGGCAGTCAGGCTACCTCTGGCGAGCACATGGAGGGCTGTGCGGCCCCCCAAAGAAATGCCACCCCACACCATTACTGACCCACCGCCAAACCAGTCATGCTGGAGGATGTTGCAGGCAGCAGAACGTTCTCCACGGCGTCTCCAGACTCTGTCACGTCTGTCACATGTGCTCAGTGTGAACCTGCTTTCATCTGTGAAGAGCACAGGGCGCCAGTGGCGAATTTGCCATCTTGGTGTTCTCTGGCAAATGCCAAACGTCCTGCACGGTGTTGGGCTGTAAGCACAACCCCCACCTGTGGACGTCGGGGTGTCGGGTGTTTGCAGGGCTCTGGCAGTGCTCCTCCTGCTCCTCCTTGCACAAAGGTGGAGGTAGCGGTCCTGCTGCTGGGTTGTTGCCCTCCTACGGCCTCCTCCACGTCTCCTGATGTACTGGCCTGTCTCCTGGTAGCGCCTCCGGCTCTGGACACTACGCTGACAGACACAGCAAACCTTCTTGCCACAGCTCGCATTGATGTGCCATCCTGGATGAGCTGCACTACCTGAGCCACTTGTGTGGGTTGTAGACTCCGTCTCATGCTACCACTAGAGCGAAAGCACCGCCAGCATTCAAAAGTGACCAAAACATCAGCCAGGAAGCATAGGAACTGAGAAGTGGTCTGTGGTCACCACCTGCAGAACCACTCCTTTATTGGGGGTCTTGCTAATGCCTATAATTTCCACCTGTTGTCTTTCCATTTGCACAACAGCATGTGAAATTGATTGTCAATCAGTGTTGCTTCCTAAGTGGACAGTTTGATTTCACAGGAGTGTGATTGACTTGGAGTTACATTGTGTTGTTTAAGTGTTTATTTATTTGAGAAGTGTAGTATTAGAAAGAATACAGTCTAGACCTGTTCTATGTGAAAAGTACAATGAGATAACTTCTGTTATGAATTGGAGCTTCATAAATAAAACAGATTTTTTTCACAAATCATTTAAAGCTCAAAATAACATACTTGACTTGTTCATCCTAGCAGTCCAGTAATTCTTTGAGTGGCCCTGTAAAGAGACGCTGTATGGAGCACCAAATCCTGGTCCGTCTTTATCTGTTACTGACAGCAAATGAGGAGCCGAGTCCTTGTTACACACCTGGGAAAACAATGTCTGATTTAAGTCTTTTTTTATGATCTTCATAGTACTGCACACCATGGCATATGCTTCTTTTTACCTCTGAAGTTAGTATTTAATTATTGATTGATCTTTACAATTTGAATATCAGCACATTTTAAATCCCACCCATCACATAATAAGTTCTGCAAAGCAAGTCAATTTTAAATTTCATCTGCATTAAATTTGCTTTAAAACATGACTACTGGAGTGTTTGATGCACCTCAATTGCATGTTTCTCAATGGTGGGTGCATTGTCATTGACATCTTCAAGGTGGATCACTAGAGTACCAGTTCCTGTGGCTGGGACTTCATCTGGTGAGATAACAGACATACAATGCATCGGGAGAACAAAATACATTCAGTTCTAGAGAAGCCAAAACCACCACAGCAAGACAAATCCATAATCAGATAACTTTAGGCCCTAAATCAGTGCTGAAAACCAGATAAGTGTGTACACGTGTAAGTCTTGCCTCCCACCTACCACTGTCATATGCACCAATGAGTGCTGTGTATTTGTCGTCTACGATGAAGGGGGACTCTCTGTATCCCCATGAGGGTTTTCACCTTTATCAGACCCATTTCTTTGGCCACGGTTAGCCAGCCTGCAGGATCTCTAATTATTCTGTACCTGGACATAAGCAAGATAATCACAGAAAAATGTAAATGCTATGCAAACAAGCTGATTGCAGGGAATATGCTTCATGATGGGACATTCAGTTAATATTTACTATGTAGTAAAATATAGTATTATCGGTCTATAGCTGTGGGGTCTGAATCTGTGGTTGCGAGTCACCCATGTTCCTGCTAGACACCCTCTGCTACAATTGATATACATTATTATTTATTGTCATTCAAATTTCAAATTTCAAAACATTTTATTTATCTCCATAGGGTAATGCGAGACTTGTAGATTAGTAAAAGTAAATAAAAAAAAAAAACATTACTCTAATTATCTGTCCCATTATTAATTTTCAGTCTGTACCACTACTACCTTTACTGCCTCTATTTCTGTGTTTATATTTTGTCCGATGCTCCCCCCAGCCCTCTCTCTCTCTCTCTCTCTCCCCCAACCGGTGGAGGCAGATGGCCGCCCACCCTGAGCCATGGTTCTGCTCGAGGTTTCTACCTCGTAAAAAGAAGTTTTTCCTTGCCTCTGCCGCCTAGTGCTGCTCTTGGTGGGAATTGTTGGGTTTTTGTAAATATCATCACAGAGTACGGTCTAGACCTGCTCTATATGAAAAGTGCAATGAGATAATCGATCGATGTGAATTAACTATAAAAAAAAATGTAATTGAATAAATACTAAATGTGTTTAGTTTCTGCTTGCACATGGGATGAATTTAAGGTAGAGACATTCAGGTTTTTTGTGTTCTGTCCTCTGCACAGCTTCATGCACCACAGGGAGCATTTCAGAAGCACAGCGTTTTGCCTGTCAGATTTTGCTGACTTTGGTCCTACTTTGGACCTTGATTTTTGTGCTTCTACCCTGGTTTTGTAGGCAAGGAATTAAATAGTTAAATTTAGTTAAATTTCTTTCTTTTCTCTGTAATTGTTGATATACAATCAGGAGTCTGCACAGGTTGTTTTATTTTGAAAACATTTCCGTGATTCTTATGCTCTCTGCTGCTTGAAGTGGCTTCCGTCCATAGGTGTCATTTACACTGGGGACGCTGGGGACATGTCCACACTACTTTTTGAAATGGCTGATGTTGTCCCAATCATTTTTTGAAAGTATTTGTTTGTTTGTTTTCTGGATAGTTGCTTGCAACCAGTAATGTTAAATAACCAATGAAATTGTTTATTGAAAGGTTTATTTGCACAACAAGAATTGAATAAGAATTGCAATGCAATGTAAATATAGAAGAAACACATCTGCCTTGTCCAAAAAAGTTACCTAAGCTACAAAAAAACAAGCCAGTGAAATTGCATTATATTCTAGTATATTTTTATATTTTGAATTGTCACCTGCCACCTGAATTTTGTGTTTTCCTTTATACAAATAGACATTTCGCCATAAAT
>NW_024044237.1:3648407-3673707 GCF_014851395.1 Micropterus salmoides
TTACTATCGTAGTTAAGTAGACAACTAGCTACAAGTACATTTTCACCTAAATGATTTATCTACAAGCGGCACAAATAACATTGGTCTCTACCTGCAGAATCAAATACAAGTTTTCCCATCTTAAATAGTAAAAAAAATGGAAATCAAAATGTGGCAGTCAGCGCTGATAATGTGGTGAGCTGCCACAAACAAATGAATGTATGGAAACACTGTACTGGATATACTCACCATATTAACCAGTAAACACAAACCCAGTACTAAACAAACAACGAAGTTAACTTGGGCTGGGCGCGTCACCTTGGCAATGCGTCCCATGAAAGCGTCTATAATTACAGCAGCATAAAAAAAAAGTCGTAGCCTAAAATTGAGGCACTTTGGAGCAAACTCTTTTTTTTTCTCCCTTAACTTTTCAGCACCAGCTTTGCCTTCTGTCGCATGTTTTCTATAGGCTACGTGAATTTTGTCCGCATTTCAACCGTTTATTTAGCCTATGTCTGATGCGTGTGTGACTGATTGACTAGTCACTCATAGTAAACCGCCTCGGCTATGAGCCAACTCCAAAATCGCTGGAGAAAAGTGAGGGGGCAAAACATAGATTTTGATGGCTCCTCCTAAATGTCAGTAATTTTCGCAAAAGGGGTACCCAGGGCGTTGAAAAGCGACGACAAAAGGCCTTGACCAAGCATCAATATGTGACGAGTCGGGAGTGAGAACGTGTTGGTTAGATAAAGAGCTGCACACCTCAACCTTCTCAGCCAGGTAACCAACTCCTTTCACTTTTGCAGACTCATGTTTGTGCAGCATAAAGTCAGATCATGATTGCTCACATAATAACTCCTTGGCTGTGGTCTGAGAGCATTTTCTAGTTAAGTAGACCTGTTTAGTATAACCTATGTAGATTTATCATTATGGATTTAGGCCTACCATGTTTTTAAGGAGTCTGTTCACACTGATATAAGCTAATAAAAATTTTAATCTTGCGAAAGTTGAAAATATTAAACAGTAATATGGCAACTGAAAGTCCGGCACCCACAGTGTCTGCTTAGAACAAATAGTAGTTATAGTAGTAGTTGAGGACCCCTGATGTAGAGGTCAGTTAAATAATAGCATACTTCCATTGGTGGTTTAAAATAAGTTTTAATAGTTTATTTTTGCTGTAAAAAGGACATTTCACGAGAAAGCTAGTGCAGTGAAAATCATCCCACATCAAATGTGGACACTCCTATGCATCAGTTTCCACAGTGGACTGTGAAAGGGCTTTAAAGTCAAGATGCTTTGCTCCTTATAGCCAAAAAGACATTGGTGCATTACAATGTTGGTTGGCATTAGCAACCTGCTGGTAACTAGTTATTTATTATACTAATGCTTATGATATCCCATTAAAATGACCACCTGTTTGAATGTAAATCCTATCCCTAATATGACTTCATACAGTCCAGTGTTTCCAGTTTTCACAGTCCAGTGCGGCCCGCCAGAGTCTAATTTGATCCGCCACAGTTTCCTAATGAAGCAAAAACATTCTCAAACTTCTCATTATAACATAAACTGTCTGTATCATTGTGTTTCACCATTGATTTGGCAAAGTATCTGTACGTATCTGTCAAACAAACTAAAATTGAAAGCACCATATGGCACTGTTCCCTTATCAAATCGCAAGAGAGTGCAATTTAATTAAACAAATAGGCCTATACATATAAATAAGATATTAAAGCAATATAAATTTATCAATAAAATTAAAAGTTATTGTAGTAGCCCGCGAGCATTGGTGCTCACTTGGAGTGGAAGTAAGTACGGAGAGGGAGTAGCAAGCAGTTTCGGAAGAGCCCATGGCACACTCCTCAGAGGGGTTGTTTTGTATTGGCTGATATGGTTTGGGGGCGTGGTTGTGGAAAATTGGCTCAGTAGCGCCCCCTACAAAATTTCAAAGAAGCAGCCCTACCGTAAACCTCAAGTAAACCTCTTAGGCTACGTTCAGACTGCAGGCCAAAGTGACCCAAATCCGATTTTTTTTGACAGTGTAAACCGGTCAAGTCACATGGAATCTGATCTTTTCCAGGTCGGAAGTGGCCCAAATCCGATACAGATCGGATCTTTTTAAATGCGACCTCATTCTGGATACATGTTGCTCTCTTCCTCCTGTACCTCGCTATCATCTACTCACAAATTCACTTTTTCTCTTCTGAGTCATGTGCATGCTATTTGTCCGAGCGGACACAGTGTGGAGAGAGAGAGAGAGAGAGAGAGAGAGGGAGTGAGTTGTGGGGCAGATGCGTTGTGCAGCGCCAGAAATTTTAAAGAAAAGAACAAAAAGTTGTGAATTCGGGAGAAATGTTATCCGTGAGAGGACAATGAAAAACGGGAGTCTCCCGCGAGCTAGCCTCTATTGCTCCTTTTTTACTTCTGTAGCCTGCAACAGCGTGCTGGTGCGTGTGACGTCGTGTTATTCTTCATGCGGATCACTTTCAGCCTGTGGACAGTTCATACTGGAATCTGATATGGGCCACATTTATACAACATTGTGCAAAAATATTATACAAAAAAAATCGGATCTGGGGAAAAAATCTGAATTGAGCTTTAAGGCCTACAGTCTGAACGTAGCCTTAGAGACTTAAATGTCAAGATCCAGTCATAGTGTTAGCGCCATGTACTGGCATCTGGAAAGGACATATTTCAAACTTAATTTCTTATGACTCATTTATATTTTTACCTCACATAGCACATTAGCAGACAAAATAGTGAAGCATATATGCTCCTCGTAGCAGGTTGACCACTTCCATTTCAATGTTCTTGTCAAATGCTTTTGCCTTGGGGAGAAAGTATTCGCCATGAAACAGGAAGCTGTTTTTTAAGCGCTATACCCCAAACCCAATCGGAAGTCAGCCACCTTGAGTTGAATAAGTAACTGACACCTTAACCAAACTTTGTGAGGTATTTTCGACATGTCACCTGTGTGATTTGTGCATTGTTAGCTCCAGAGCAGTGTCAGCTGGCGTACAATGCAAAGGCCCTAGCTGTCGCTGCACTTGAGGTACCCATGGGCCCGCTCAACGCTGCTTGCAGCTTTAATTAGTTCTATTATTAGTAGTAGTAGTACTATCATATATAATATTGCTATATTACTATAAATTATCATTGATGCCTGTACTATTACTAACTTTACTGTTGTTTTGCTTTTCTTTGTGGATATTGCGTTCGGCTCTCCCTCCTCCTCTCTCTTCTCCTTACAGCACCCCCCAACTGGTTGAGGCAGATGGTTGCCCACTATGAGTCTTGGTTCTGCTCGAGGTTTCTGCCTGTTAAAAGGGAGTTTTTCCTTGCGTCTGTCACCTGCTTGCTCATGGTGGGAACGGTTGCTCAAAAAAATAAAGGGAACACTAAAATAACACATCCTAGATCTGAATGAATGAAATAATCTCATTAAATACTCCTTTCTTTACATAGTTGAATGTGCTGACAACAAAATCACACAAAAATGATCAATGGAAATCAAATTTATCAACCCATGGAGGTCTGGATTTGGAGTCACACTCAAAATCAAAGTGGAAAACCACACTACAGGCCGATCCAACTTTGATGTAATGTCCTTAAAACAAGTCAAAATGAGGCTCAGTAGTGTGTGTGGCCTCCACGTGCCTGTATGACCTCCCTACAACGCCTGGGCTCCTGATGAGGTGGCGGATGGTCTCCTGAGGGTTCTCCTCCCAGACCTGGACTAAAGCATCAACACGTGCGTTGGTGGATGGAGCGAGACATGATGTCCCAGATGTGCTCAATTGGATTCAGGTCTGGGGAACGGGGGGCCGGTCCATAGCATCAATGCCTTCCTCTTGCAGGAACTGCTGACACACTCCAGCCACATGAGGTCTGGCATTGTCTTGCATTAGGAGGAACCCAGGGCCAACCGCACCAGCATATGGTCACACAAGGGCTCTGAGGATCTCATCTCGGTACCTAATGGCAGTCAGGCTACCTCTGGCGAGCACATGGAGGGCTGTGCGGCCCCCCAAAGAAATGCCACCCCACACCATTACTGACCCACCGCCAAACCGGTCATGCTGGAGGATGTTGCAGGCAGCAGAACGTTCTCCACGGCGTCTCCAGACTCTGTCACGTCTGTCACATGTGCTCAGTGTGAACCTGCTTTCATCTGTGAAGAGCACAGGGCGCCAGTGGCGAATTTGCCAGTCTTGGTGTTCTCTGGCAAATGCCAAACGTCCTGCACGGTGTTGGGCTGTAAGCACAACCCCCACCTGTGGACGTCGGGGTGTCGGGGTGTTTGCAGGGCTCTGGCAGTGCTCCTCCTGCTCCTCCTTGCACAAAGGCGGAGGTAGCGGTCCTGCTGCTGGGTTGTTGCCCTCCTACGGCCTCCTCCACGTCTCCTGATGTACTGGCCTGTCTCCTGGTAGCGCCTCCGGGCTCTGGACACTACGCTGACAGACACAGCAAACCTTCTCACCACAGCTCGCATTGATGTGCCATCCTGGATGAGCTGCACTACCTGAGCCACTTGTGTGGGTTGTAGACTCCGTCTCATGCTACCACTAGAGCGAAAGCACCGCCAGCATTCAAAAGTGACCAAAACATCAGCCAGGAAGCATAGGAACTGAGAAGTGGTCTGTGGTCACCACCTGCAGAGCCACTCCTTTATTGGGGGGGTCTTGCTAATAGCCTATAATTTCCACCTGTTGTCTTTTCCATTTGCACAACAGCATGTGAAATTGATTGTCAATCAGTGTTGCTTCCTAAGTGGACAGTTTGATTTCACAGGAGTGTGATTGACTTGGAGTTACATTGTGTTGTTTAAGTGTTTATTTATTTGAGAAGTGTAGTATTAGAAAGAATACAGTCTAGACCTGTTCTATGTGAAAAGTACAATGAGATAACTTCTGTTATGAATTGGAGCTTCATAAATAAAACAGATTTTTTTCACAAATCATTTAAAGCTCAAAATAACATACTTGACTTGTTCATCCTAGCAGTCCAGTAATTCTTTGAGTGGCCCTGTAAAGAGACGCTGTATGGAGCACCAAATCCTGGTCCGTCTTTATCTGTTACTGACAGCAAATGAGGAGCCGAGTCCTTGTTACACACCTGGGAAAACAATGTCTGATTTAAGTCTTTTTTTATGATCTTCATAGTACTGCACACCATGGCATATGCTTCTTTTTACCTCTGAAGTTAGTATTTAATTATTGATTGATCTTTACAATTTGAATATCAGCACATTTTAAATCCCACCCATCACATAATAAGTTCTGCAAAGCAAGTCAATTTTAAATTTCATCTGCATTAAATTTGCTTTAAAACATGACTACTGGAGTGTTTGATGCACCTCAATTGCATGTTTCTCAATGGTGGGTGCATTGTCATTGACATCTTCAAGGTGGATCACTAGAGTACCAGTTCCTGTGGCTGGGACTTCATCTGGTGAGATAACAGACATACAATGCATCGGGAGAACAAAATACATTCAGTTCTAGAGAAGCCAAAACCACCACAGCAAGACAAATCCATAATCAGATAACTTTAGGCCCTAAATCAGTGCTGAAAACCAGATTAGTGTGTACACGTGTAAGTCTTGCCTCCCACCTACCACTGTCATATGCACCAATGAGTGCTGTGTATTTGTCGTCTACGATGAAGGGGGACTCTCTGTCCATGAGGCTTTTCACCTTAATCAGACCCATTTCTTTGGCCACGGTTAGCCAGCCTGCAGGATCTCTAATTATTCTGTACCTGGACATAAGCAAGATAATCACAGAAAAATGTAAATGCTATGCAAACAAGCTGATTGCAGGGAATATGCTTCATGATGGGACATTCAGTTAATATTTACTATGTAGTAAATATATAGTATTATCGGTCTATAGCTGTGGGGTCTGAATCTGTGGTTGCGAGTCACCCATGTTCCTGCTAGACACCCTCTGCTACAATTGATATTAACATTATTATTATTGTCATTTCAAATTTCAAATTTCAAAACATTTTATTTATCTCCATAGGGTAATTGCGAGACTTGTAGATTAGTAAAAGTTAAATAAAAAACAACAACATTACTCTAATTATCTGTCCCATTATTAATTTTCAGTCTGTACCACTACTACCTTTACTGCCTCTATTTCTGTGTTTATATTTTGTCCGATGCTCCCCCCAGCCCTCTCTCTCTCTCTCTCTCCCCCAACCGGTGGAGGCAGATGGCCGCCCACGCTGAGCCATGGTTCTGCTCGAGGTTTCTACCTCGTAAAAAGAAGTTTTTCCTTGCCTCTGCCGTCTAGTGCTTGCTCTTGGTGGGAATTGTTGGGTTTTTGTAAATATCATCACAGAGTACGGTCTAGACCTGCTCTATATGAAAAGTGCAATGAGATAATTCGATAGTCGATGTGAATTAACTATAAAAAAAATGTAATTGAATAAATACTAAATGTGTTTAGTTTCTGCTTGCACATGGGATGAATTTAAGGTAGAGACATTCAGGTTTGTTCTTTTTGTGTTCTGTCCTCTGCACAGCTTCATGCACCACAGGGAGCATTTCAGAAGCACAGCGTTTTGCCTGTCAGATTTTGCTGACTTTGGTCCTACTTTGGACCTTGATTTTTGTGCTTCTACCTGGTTTTGTAGGCTATGTAGTTAAATAGTTAAATTTAGTTAAATTTCTTTCTTTTCTCTGTAATTGTTGATATACAATCAGGAGTCTGCACAGGTTGTTTTATTTTGAAAACATTTCTGTGATTCTTATGCTCTCTGCTGCTTGAAGTGGTTTCCGTCCATAGATGTCATTTACACTGGGGACGCTGGGGACATGTCCACACCACTTTTTGAAATGGCTGATGTTGTCCCAATCATTTTTTGAAAGTATTTGTTTGTTTGTTTTCTAGATAGTTGCTTGCAACCAGTAATGTTAAATAACCAATGAAATTGTTTATTGAAAGGTTTATTTGCACAACAAGAATTTGCAATGCAATGTAAATATAGAAGAAACACATCTGCCTTGTCCAAAAAAGTTACCTAAGCTACAAAAAAACAAGCCAGTGAATATTGCATTATATTCTAGTATATTTTTATATTTTGAATTGTCACCTGCCACCTAAATTTTGTGTTTTCCTTTATACAAATAGACATTTCCGCCATAAATTAGTGCAGAAAAGGTATCCAGAATGCAGGAAATTAAGTCTTCTGGGGGATTACCCCCGCACCCCCTATAGTATATATCATCAATGTATATTTATCTAAATAGTTTTAAAATATATTCTTGTCTTGTTCTCATGACTCCAAAATTGTGCATCATCACGTATCGTAGCCTAAGTGTCAAACTCCTAATCTGAGCCCTTAACTGTCCCCACCATTTTTCAACACAAAAGCCCTTGCTTCCGTCAGAAATAGACTCGCCGTGTATTCTTCAGAGTGTAGCCGAGAGCCGCTTTTTTACCGCTTATGAAACACGCTGCGGCAAGTCTGGTGGAAGCGCAAGCATTGTCTAGAATGTCTGCGATTAGCGCAGGCAGAGTCGCAGCTGGAACGCGACGAGGCCGTGCCCTGTGGAATCCAGCTGGAATCTTGCTGTAAACTTTGTGGCTGGAGTCATCTGTTAGACCCAGTTAAATTTAATTGTTAACACCAATTAAAACACCTAGTAACACGTTATCGTCACTTCTTGCTGTCCGCTCTGTGTGTGGAGGAGCTGCCTGACCCTCCGACACAGAGAGCGGATGAGAGGAAAGACACAGCGCAACTGACTTACATGTTGCAATGCTCATTCTTATGTAAAACAAACATGCATGTAAAAACAATGGGCAACATTGATGTCCATATATTATCGGTAATGTAGTTAATTACTGTGAAAGATCTACTAGTGATTAACTTTTTTTACTTTGATTTTCTGAATGATTTGGAATCGTGCCCTCAGTCAGTTGGTGATTTTGTTTTTCATTGACCGCTGTTACGTCATTTTGTTCTCAACAAACTTTACAATGAACAGTAAAGATTTTGAAGTAAACTATTTAGTTTATCAAGATCTGATGTGTCATTTAAATGTTCCCTTAATTTTTTGAGCAGTGTAGTAACATGGTCATCAGGGTTTGATCTTACATGACTCTCTGTTTGCGTGCAGTGTCTGGGTCAGAAGCAGTGTACTGTGCCACATCACTGTCGACTGCAATGGAAATCTGTACAATTATTTGTTAGTCTGAGGTTCCACTGGTTGTCCTCCTTTCATGGCATGAGGAGACATATTTTGCAGCATATTATTTCACATTTGGGCATTTCTCCCAGTAATAGGGGAGTTTCTGTGTGTCTGATATGAATTCGAATTCGGGGTATATTTGGGAAATGTTTGCAAAGTGTTTTTGTCTTAGTGTTTTATATTTAGAAAGTGCAGCTCTGTCTCTACCTGTCTCCTGTCACACTGGGAGCAGAGTCTCTCCTCTTGTGGTAGCCAGCTCTGTCTGTGGCGACCCTTTTCTATGGCCAGGCTGTGTTCACTCAGTCTGTATGTTGTCAACATTTTTCTTAGTTTAGACATTTTATTGTACTTTATTGTTGTAATTTGCCATTGTGAATTCTCTTTTTAGAGTCAGATAACATTGGAATTTACTTTGTGTTTTGGTCGTTTCTTTCCAGTATTCAATATATTTTTCTTTCTGCTTGCTGATAATTTGGTTTGGTCTGCTTGAGTTGGTGTTGCTGTCCTGAGGCTGTTGGGGACTTGTTACTGCAGAGAGCCTCAGGACCAGCTGGCTGAGGGGACTCTTCTCTGGTTTCAGCTCCTGGTATTTAGGGCTTTGTGATGATATGTCTGGGGGTTAACTGATTTTAAGTGATTGTAAAATTTAAGTGATCTTTTCTGTATTTTTAGGAGGAGGGAGTATTGGCCGAGCTCTGCTCTGCACAGGTTATTTGGTGTCTTTCTCTGCACCTGCAGGATGCTCTTACAGAACTCAGTATGGAAAGATTCTATAATTGTTTTGTCCCATTTGTCAAATTCATTATATTATAAGTTTTGGCCCCCAGATTTCGCTACCATATAGAATTATTGGTTCTAGTACAAATTGGAAAATTTTCAGCCAGATTTCAATTGGAATATATATTTTAATGTTTCTTTTTATTGCATAGAAGCTCTCCTTGCTTTGTCCCTCAGATCTTTCACGGCCATGTTGAAGTTCCCTGTGTATGTAATGTTAAGGTCAAGGTAAGTGTAGTTTTTTGTGTGTTGTAATTTAGTGGTGTCTAAATAGAAATTGTGTGTAACCTGATTTTTGTATTGTTTCTGAAAGATCAGGTCTGCAAACCTTCTTTAGTAGGTGAGAGCAACACTAAGTCATCTGCATACAGCAGACCTCTGATCTCTGTGTCGTTGAGGAGGAGGCCAGGTGCCGTGGAACTCTCTAATTGGTTTGCTAATTCATTGATATATAGGTTGAAGAAAATTGGACTGAGATTGCATCCCTGCCTCACTCCCCGGCCCCGGGAGAAGAACGCTGTTTGTTTGTTTCCAATCTTTATGGCACATTCACTTTTTGTATACATGTTCTTAATCTTAATCAAATGTTTTCCCTCCAATGCCACTTTCAAGTAGCCTATAGAAGAGGCCCTCATGCCAGATGGAGTCAAAGGCTTTTTGGAAGTCAACAAAACAGGCTTATACCTTTCTTTTCTTAATGTTTAATTCTTGATCAATTAGAGTCTGGAGGGTAAATATATGGTCTGTTGTGCGGCAATTTGGCAAAATAACAATTTGGCATTTATGCAGAATATTGTGGTTATCAACAAAGTTGACAAGTCGTTTATTAATGATGTTGTTCTTTCTTAGTTTTTAGGGTGTACTTGTATTGTTTCAGAGTGGCCTCATATTGACAGCGTATGTTGTGGTTATCTGGGTCCCTATGCTTTTCATTTGATAATTTCCTTAAAATTTTCCTTAGGTTTTTGCATTCAGTGTCAAACCATTTGTTATTGTTCATTTGTTGAGGTTTTGGTTTGGAGGCTTTCAAATTAGATAATGAAGCCAAATGATGAAATATTGAATTGATTTTGTCCACAGCAGAATTTACACCAGAATTATTCTGGGGAAATGTTTCAGTTAGAAATAAATGAGTTAAATCATGTATGTTTTGATAACAGTTTTAGTTGAAGTTACTTTTTTTGCACAATGCACATTTCTTTCTTCTATATTTGGATTGCATAGCATGTTTTCTTACTGTGCAAATATGTCTTTCTCAAAGCATTTTTAATTGTTATGTTGTTACATTTCAAGAACATTTTTAACAACTTATACTATCACAGATGATGGGGACAAAATCAGCCATTTTAAAAAGTGATGGGGAATTGTTCCCAATGTAAATGTGCACACAGGCAACAATGTTGACTATAATTCTAATAGTTTGTTTAAAAGCCTTAAGCTGATGATACACAGGGGGAACTTTTTGAACAATGTTGCTGGGCAATCTGGCTGGTGGCAAGTCTGACATTTTAGTCCCCGGATCTCTTTTCAAGGAACTAAAAGGTTCCTTCAGAGTATTGTTGTGTGCGTTTCCATCGGGGTCTAAAGACCTGCAAAGATTAGGCAAATTAACCAGCTGACGTAGGCTGTAGGCCTGTACGCCGTACGAAGAGATGCACAGGCAGCAAAATTTATAAATGAACATCAGATTTGATGGAATATGATGAAAAACTACAGCCTGTGCTTGACCATTAAAACAGCTTTTTGTGCAAGAGTATAAAGAAGAAACACGATAACGTTTGTTACAAATTTAATAGAAAAACAAATTGTCACAAAAATGAAATCCATCCATCCATCATCAACTGCTTATCCTGCGTACAGGAGCCAATCCCAGCTGACATCAGGCGCAAGGCGGGGTCCACCCTGGACAGGTCCATTGCAGGACAAAAATGAAATGTTTGTTAAACTGACAGTTTGGAAGGTTATTAAAACATTTCCAGTCGACGAGAGCTGCAGATCAGCTGCAGCATCACATCTGTGTCACATGAGCGTCGGAGGAACCTGAGGTTTAACAAGCTTTACTACCTGCTGTAATCAGCTGTTCTGCTTGTTTGGAGAGGAGGAGACCGACTTATGCATTATGATAATAAGGATTGATGGCAACATTGCTCTAAAAATTGCTCCGTTTATCATCAGCTTTAGTGTGACAGCCTTTAACAGACCACACAAAACTGGTGAATTTCTCTCTTTTTTTGCATTTCCCAAACAGCATTTCACCAAGTAAAAGAACAGTTTAAACCATGTGTTTTAAACAAGTTCTTTCTGTTAGGCTATGTGTTTTTATCAGTATAACAATAACAGAAATAAGGGATTGCCTACTAGCTACTGCAACAAACTACGAGACTACATCCACACACAACTTAAGGTTTTCTTTTAGAAACCTGCCCCACAGACACAGCTAAGAGCTAATTTCCCACAGGGAGACTTACCTGTTAGAAGTTATGTATTCTACATATTTTTTGCAGCAGAGTTAATAGTTTAAAGTCAGTAAAATCCATTGCAGTTGCCAGCGAGGTAAGGAAAGTTACACTTAACCTGTCCTCGACTTGCATGGCAGCAGCTGACGCTTCATGTTCCTCAACTTTCTGATTTTTGTTTCTTACGCTCCACGATACCAAACATCCTATAATACACCATGATTAGTACCTTGTCTCACCTCTGCCCCCTGCATAACCTTTAGTTTAGCTTGAAATAGGCCAAACATAACCAAAAACAAGTGAATATGACCCATGACAAACATAAAACTAGATCTATTTTAAATTAAAACACCAATTTAAAAGGGAAAGATTTAAAAATAGGCGCTATTATTTGTTATTCACTTTTTTGCCTTTCTTCTTTTTCTCCGCTAAAAGTGTTTGGGTAGCAAAAACTGCTGCACGAAAACTCACCAAAATTGGTTGGGGGGTTGCAAATTCCACCCACTACTCAAGCAAAAAAACGGCCCTAGTAGACCTCATGGTGGCGCTATAACAACCATCTTTATATTTTTGCAATTATTTAAAAAACGGCTTTGTTTAGAGTCAAACTTCTTTAATCATTTTAATCTCTGGATTCATCTGCATCTTTGCTCCAATGGTCTTCTGCTCTAAAAATGTCAAATTATGTGACTTTTTATCTCTCTCTCTAAAACCTTTTTTGCGAACTCGTCCCAGATGGTTTCGCCAATCAACCCGAAACTTTGGCAGGATCATCTACACTTCGCTGATCAAAAGTTATCGAAAGAATTTTGATATATCAATCTGTTTTTGTCCATAAATTTACTTTTGTGTCTTTACGTACAATTTTACATAGATGCCCGTAAATCAAAATTGGCTTAAGCTAAACTTGATGCATCTGCTCAGATGGTGGGCCTGAGCTTTGCTGAGCAGACCTGGGATATTCTTCCACTAGGGGGCATTACACTTGCTAAAAGTTTATACCTCGTAATTCGCTATATGGATTCGTTCAAATTTCGGTTTGTACGATCTCGGGTCACTACTAAGTTAATGTATAACATTTGGTAATGATTGCTCAAAGTGGGCGTGGCTTATTACAAGAAATGTACATTTCTAGACATTTCTCATTCCTAACTTCAGAAAAATCTAAAAAAATCATCTGTACGTCCTAGAGAGCTGAAACCTTTTCAGCACATCCACTGATATGTGACAACCTATGGTAAATTCAGAAGTCATATTTTTCGGAATATGCTAATTCACTTAACATCTATATCCCTACAAGTCTTTCTTCAAATGCTATCAAACTAGACAGAATCGTTCTCCAGATGGCCGATCAAGTGTTTCAAAGGGTTTTCAGATCAGTCAGTTTTATTTGGATCGAGTGACACTTTCTATTTCATTTTCTCTGCCAAGAAGTGTTTGTGCACCTTAAACTTTAAACAATAAAATATGTCGCAGGCGGGTTGAACATTTCACGCAGTAGTCAGGTAGGCCTACATATAATGACACTAATCTCAAAGTGATGCTGTAAAAATCACATTTGCGTTTCCCCAATTATCTCAAAGTCCAAATTCTTTCACCACTTTAATCTCTCAAGTCGTCTGCGTGTGTTTCTCTCCTCTGAAAATGTAAAATGTTGCTTTTTTCGTGACTTGCTTGGAACCCGATCATTGCTGCCCGCGGCTATATTTATATTATGTAGTTTTTATCATTGTGGTGTTCTGACTCTGCATTTATTAAAATATCCTATGTTGCCTGAATGAAAGATCTGTAGATATTTGACACAATACTTCCAAATATGTAGGCTAGAGAGAAATCATGTGTTTATATATCTTCTGAAATGTACTTTGTTATTAGGCTATCTAAATGGTTAGGATGGCTGAAAATATTAATTAACAAGGTCTAAACTTTAATGGCGGTTAATATTGTTAATTATAGGCTACATGGTGTTTTCCAAATATAAACAGGGATATTAGACACAGAACTACCAAACACATGTTCATCGTCAACAATAGCAAACTGCAAACCCTTCTTTGGCCACTTTGTGATTATTCCATGAAGAGAAAGGTTAAAGTTTCGCAAAGTCATACCTTTGCACGTTGTGACTGATAAAAGCAGCTGTAGCCCTGCACGGAAAGTGGGCGATACAGCTTTAACATGATGCGCGCGCTCCCGCGGACAGCAATCACTTTTCGGCGGTGTAGGTGGACCCTGCTGGCCAATAGTGGCTCCAGGTGAGAGCAGCGGGCCACAGAGTGGCGTCAGCGTCCGCGCGAACCTAACAACCGTGGAGACGATGGAGAGCAAGCAAAGCCAGGTACCTTTACACTCCAGCCTGCTTTCTGGGTGTTGTTTTTGTTTTTATTTGTTTTAATTGAGTGTTATAAAGTAAACAGAAATAGGCTAAAAGGAAATAAAAAGTCGGTCTGGGTTGTTTGAGCAGCAGGAGCAGCAGTGACGGCGCGAGGCCACTCTGCTTTGATTTGACTAGTTAGTTTGAATCGTGCTCCACGCGCTCTTTATACACACGAGCGTAGTTGGCTACATTGTGTTAAGTCGCCTTGCAATGGCTTGTGCTTGACAAGGTCACTTAGTTTGTCATGTTGTCTTTTGATAAACATCGTTTAACATTGCTTTTTCCTTCTTTCCCGTTCAGTACGGTTTGGTCGAGCCCCACCTGCCGCTTATTACATTAGGTGCGTTTGATTTGACTGCAAGTGACTTCCGTTGACCCCCTATAGTCAAACATGAGATGCGGGAAACTGCAGGGGTATAAATACGTTCCACCTCCCGTAGACTGCCTGAGCTCAGAACAGTGGCCTGCAGATAACGTTCTTGCTTTCTTTTTTATTGAGAACTATATACTTCTGAATTTACCAGTCAACTGTAAAAAAGGGAGTCATCAAATTGGGTGAAAATATGACATACAAGGCCCTACTTCTTTTACAATAACAAACCCCTTAACTTAACAGTTCTGTAAGCTTTCTTGTTGGAATTGAAAACTATAGTTGTGGCCAAATGTAACAAGTGAGCTGCCAGAAGGAGGACGTCAAATAAATTTCATTCCCTTTAGAAGAGATCAGATCTGAAGTTTTTTAATAAATGACATGCGTGTCAGGCCTTGAAACAGCGAGGGTAAAGTTCTGTCATCACAAAGGTGGTTCCCACTTGGTGGAGGAGAACAACTGCAGGCAGCAGACTGAAAAAACTGCAGCCACTTTGCTACCATGAGGTTTTAATGTCATGTGACATAATGACATTAAGACAGCGCTGTGAATCACTGCATGAAGTTGTATGCACCAATTAATAAAGAACCTGCAAGTGTTTTTTTTAAACGTTTTGTTTGTTTCACTAGAAATGACTATTTCCGGACCCAAATGTTCGTTTTTGGGTAGGTTTTTGAATCGAATATTTTTTTCCCCACACGTCTGACATCAGTGCTTGTAAAATATCCACTGTGTCCTCATCATCTTTATTCATCCTCATTATTTCCGGATGTAAAGTTTTCTAACTCTCTTAGTTTAAGTAACAGCATCTCCCGACAGAACACCACGGTTGAATTTCAGCACGTTATAACATAACAAGTTGTTGTAAACTCTTTCTTCATCTGTCACTGCTCTGCGCACACACACAAACACGGATTCCCTTCCGCCCCACAAAGCAGTCAACCTTGAGAAACACTGTGCTGCTGTCATCTTGTGCTCTGAGATGATGTTTAAAGTTAATAATATTTGATTAGTATTTCATAGACTATTAGGGATAATGCATAATCAAGTTCAATAAGCATGATTCCTAAATCTAATAATTGTGATTATGATTTCTGCCTAGACTACAACAAACTAACAACAACATAATGGGCACATTTCAATAATTAAATTAGGCCTACTGAAGAACAGACCCATCTCCACAAATCGTTTAAGTGCTGTGCCAGCGACACTCACCGGCCACTTTGTTAGGTACACCTGTTCAGTTGCTGTAACACAAATAGCTAATCAGCCAATCACATGGCAGCAACTCAATACATTTAGGCATGTAGACGTGGTCAAGACAACTTGCTGAAATTCAAAGCGAGCATCAGAATGGGGAAGAAAGGGAATTTAAGTGACTTTGAACGTGGCATGGTTGTTGGTGCCAGACGGGCTGGTCTGAGTATTTCAGAAACTGCTGATCTACTGGGATTTTCACGCACAACCATCTCTAGGGTTTACAGAGAATGGTCTGAAAAAGAGAAAATATCCAGTGAGCGGCAGTTGTGTAGACATAAATGCCTTGTTGATGTCAGAGGTCTGAGGAGAATGGGCAGACTGGTTCGAGATGACAGAAAGGCAACAGTTACTCAAAAAACCATTCGTTACAAGCAAGGTAAGCAGAATACCATCTCTGAATGCACAACATGTCCAACCTTGAAGCAGATGGGCTACTGCAACAGAAGACCACAGTGGGTGCCACTCCTGTCAGCTAAGAACAGGAAACTGAGGCTACAGTTCACATAATTGGACAATAGAAGATTGGAAAAACGTTTCCTGGTCTGATGAGTCTCGATGTCAGCTGCGACATTCAGATGGTAGGGTCAGAATTGGGTGTAAACAACATGAAAGCATGGATCGGGAGATCTTCATCATGGATGTGCAGCAGACAAATCTGCAGCAACTGTTTGATGCTATCATGTCAATATGGACCAAAGTCTCTGCAGAATTTTTCCAACACCTTGTTGAACGTATGCCGTGAAGAATTAAGGCAGTTCTGAAGGCAAAAGGGGGTCCAACCCGGTAATAGCAAGGTGAACCTAATAAAGTGGCCAGTGAGAGTAACTGCCCTTCAGGAGGCTTCTGGAAGAGAGTAGGCTTTACAGGCAGGACATAAACAGTGTTCAGATATAGGGTGAATAAAGGTTAATAAAGATCTGTCTATCCATCTAGTCATATAGGTTGATCTGTTAGTTGCAGAGAAGGTGTTCACACTTTGTTTTCCCCTCAGGTGCTGAACCTTGTGCGGGTGCAGGAGCTGGAAACCTGGCTGAAATCAACCAATACAAAGCTGACTCAAGTTAACGGCCAGAGGAAGTATGGAGGACCACCTGAGGGTAAGAGAGGCTGATCAGCCCTTTACCTTCCCTAACACATGATATTTCCTCTTCTTCTGACCATTCTCTGTGAACCCTAGAGATGGTTGTGCGTGAAAATCCCAGTAGATCAGCAGTTTCTGAAATACTCAGACCAGCCCGTCTGGCACCAACAAACATGCCACGTTCAAAGTCACTTAGATCTCCTTTCTCCCCCATTCTGATGCTCGGTTTGAACTTCAGCAAGTTGTCTTGACCACGTCTACATGCCTAAATGCATTGAGTTGCTGCCATGTCTGGCATGATTGGCTGATTAGCTATTTGTGTTAAAGCAACTGAACAGGTGTACCTAATAAAGTGCCCATTATGTTGTTGTTAGTTTGTTGTAGTTTAGGGCTGCTCGATTAAGCCTTTACACAATATCTTACTCTTGTATTTTAAATTTTTTTTTTGTAGTCTATCAATAATATATAATAATAATAAAATTGTGAAAAATGCCCATAACAAGTTCCAAGTAGTTTACGTTTATTCAAGAAACAGTCCAAATACCCAAGAATAAGTTTATAGTGATGTAAATCAGAGAGAAGCCACACATTCTCACAGTAGTAACATGACAAAATCAGGGATGCAACGGTTATAGATTTTGTTGGTATGATTACAGTAGGAGGAATTATCCCGGGTTCATGATTAAGCATAAATTAATTTCACATCATCAGTAATTACTTAAGTTGATTTTTAATATTCAATTACATTAACAATCATACATCTATAATATTTAAGTATTAATATAAGATGAATATTAACTTTATTTATCCCCAGGGAAATTGTTAAGGAGGAGAATAAACTGAACTGTATTTCTCCTCAACTCTCATCCTTTTTAGTGAAAATGATAGAAAGAAATTGAGAACATCTCTCATGCTGTGTTATTATTAACTGAAATGCAGGTAATTGGTAGTCCTGGAAGTCTATAAGGTCCTGATGTTATGTTAGTGTTTTACACATTTTCTCAACACAGAGAGGAGGAGGCAACAGGATGTAATGTGAAAATTTCAGTGACTGAAGGTCTTGAGCAGCTGCATCCAAGCCTTGCATCACCAAGTGAATTGCAAAGCATCGGATGCAGTGGTATAAAGAACGCCACCACTGGACACTAGAGCCGTGGAGACGTGTTCTCTGGAGTGACCAATCTAGCTTATTTGTCTGGCAATCTGATGGGCAAGTCTGGGTTTGGCGGTTGCCAAGAGAACGGTACTTTCCTGACTGCATTGTGCCAAGTGTATAGTTTGTTGGGGGGGGATTATGGTGTGGGGTTGTTTTTCAGGGGTAGGGCTTGGTCCTTAGTTCCAGTGAAAGGAACTGTTAATGCTTCAGCATAATAAGACATTTTGGACAATTTCATGCTACCACCTTTGTGGGAACGGTTTGGGGATGGCCCATTCCTGTTACAACATGACTGTGCACCAGTGCACAGTGCAAGGTCCATAAAGACATGGATGAGCGAGTTTGATGTGGAGAACTTGACTGGCCTGACCTCAAATTGATAGAACACCTTTGTGATGAATTAGAGCAGAGACTGCGAGCCAGGCCTTCTCATCCAACATCTGTGCCTGACCTCACAAATGCGCTTCTGGCAAAATGGTCAAAAATTCCCATCAACAGACTCCTAAACCTTGTGGACAGCCTTCTCAGAAGAGTTGAAGCTTTTATAGCTGCAAAGGGTGGGCCAACTCCATATTAAAGAATGGGATGTCATTAACCTTCATGTGCATGTAAAGTAGGCGAACCAAAACTTTTGGCAATGTAGTGTATCTATATACAGTACTGTGCAAAAGTAAGAATGCTTTCAGACTGAGACATTAGGGCTGCAACTATTTTGATTTCATTTATTATTGAAACAAATAATCAACTATTCCGATTAGGAATTGCAAAATTATAAGGGTTTTTCCAGGCTCAGAAAGGGTCTTTGGGGCGTGACTATGCACGACAGTAAGCATTATCAGTACTAGGGCTGAACGATTTTGGAAAATCTAATTGCGATTTTTTTACCAATATTGCGATTTAATATGCGATTAATTAATTAACTAATTCACGAGAGGGGTCCAACTGCAGACCTCCACTGTTAGGCCACCTCCACTGTCAGGCCGGTCAGGACAGGAAATAACCATATATAAACTGTTTTTTTACATCCCCCACAGGACGTAACATGATGCATTCTTGGTTGTTTTGCTACTCTACACTTTGCGACAACGTTAGGTGAGTGGTTAGCATTTTCCAAAACATTGACTAAAGTCTGAATGCATTGCCCATGGTATATGTTCACCGTGAAAATAGTTATCGTAGTCAATATTGTACATCTAAATCACACAAATTACAGAATGTTACACGTGTGTAAGTTAAGTTATTTGTCATTCTACATGGCCAACAGTGGCTAGCGTTAGCTCCTGAAGTAGCAGGATTAGCTTTATTTCCCTTTTGATAACATAAGCTAACGTTAATCATAGACTGTAAGCTACTGTGTGTTTAGCTTTATTAAACGTTTTTTTGTGCAGCATTTAGCAAGGGCATAGGTTTGCATTTGTCTTATTATGTTGACTTATGACTCTCTGGTTAGTTATTTGTCCAAATGAAGATATAATAAAGATCCATATCGTTTAGATCGTTGGGTATAGCTTTTTCACACTTAAACAACGTGCAAAGACTTTGCTGGCTGTATGAATTAATCTTAGTTGAATTGAAGTTCATGTAGTGTTACTACGACAGTGTTTCCCAACCCTCTCCTGGAGAAAGTTACCCCCTGTCCTGCATGATTTAATCTCTCCATGCTCCAACACAGCTGATTGAAGCAGCTTCAGGATTCATAACGATTTCATAGTTTGAATCAGCTCTTTTGGAGCAGGGAGAGATCTAACACACACGTTTATATAAACAGAACCACAGCCACTGTTGGCATATCCTAATTTGTGTGATTTAGATGTACAAATATTGATAGTGGTAGATATTTTGATGGAACATGCCAAGACCCATGCATTCAGACTTTTGTTTTAAATTTTTTGCATAATGCAGATCAGTCACTGCTGCCAACTCCTTTTCTAAGTGTGTAACCTGTGTGTGTATACAGTGAATAAAGTAAAAGTATTATTACAGTAGGCTACTAACTTTTGTGTCTCCATTCATTTTTAAAAAGTGGATATTTACAAAATTATTGATACAGGTATAGGCTACATGTTGTATTATGCAATATAACATGTAGCCTAATAGATTGTAATATATTCAGAAAATAGTGAGAAATGCTGTCACAGTTCCCTAAGTGACACCTTTAACAAGCTTGTTTTGTCAGTACAAACCTCAAAATGATTAAAAATACATTAAAATGATGAAATAAAAGTAGCAAATCAAACAAAACACCATTCATAAGCTGAAATGTGTAACCTACTCGCGCACACACAGCTCAGCATACACACAAGTTCTGCAATCTGTGTGTGTATGTGTGTGGAGAGAGAGAGAGATTACCTATAGTTAATAACTGACCCAAACAAACTGAAAGAGATTTTATATATATAAATATATTATAAATATATAAAGTGCTAACTCATCAATAATCATAACCATTCATGCAGAACAACACATTCAAAAGGTTTTGAGAAGTGCTAGTACGCAAGAAAAGGTCCTGGTACGCCAAAGAGTAAAATGTAGTAGCCTAGTGTGCCAATGAGTACACTTCAAGCAATACACACAAGTGATCCACTTTGAAGGCTCTGCTGGCTGTTCAGCTGTAATGTCCAGACAGATATGTAGCACGCAACAGGAGATTGTTGTCAGACGCTTTCTTACCTAGTGGAAATACTCTTACCGTTTGGTTAATGCGAGGGGTGCAGTCATGTCTCCCATTAGTACTTACTTGGTAACGGTGCGTTCAGGCACAGTCAAACCAACGCAGCAGCTGGTTTATTAACACTAGAACCACCAGGGTTCGTTGTATACCTATAACCGGTAAAGTTTACCCGCTTTAACAATGCTGTGATTTTGTGATTATTTCTGCTACATGTTGCTCCAACACACTTTGGGAATCATTCAGCACCTTGGCTGTGCATTTCCTATAAACACCATCCCCATATTTCAGGTATTTACAGAATGTTTATTCTATTTTATTCATTGTCTTCACCGTGCAGGTAATTCGCTTGCGCTGCACATCTGAAGGGCACGTTCACACGCGGCGGATCTTTTCATGTCATCCACTCGCCGCTGTTATAGATATTACAGCCTAGTTATATTCTAAACACAGCTTGAATTTAAATGCAGCACACAATTTACAAAAAAAAGACTTGATGTTGTAGTGTTTTACAGGCGGTAATAATACCCTCATAATGTCAGCTAGTTCTTACTGTTCTGCTTGTTTTCTTGCATTCCATCGGGCATCCAGAGAGTAACACAAAAGTCCAAATAAAAGTAGGCCATTTCCTAAAAAAAAAACGATTATCATCAATTCCAAAATTTTGACTGGAAAAGCTATAGCCAGTCAAAAATCACACGAGAGCGCCACACGCTCTCTTGAAGGGACCGCAGAACAGACCTATAACAGGGGAAAACTAGGCTACTGCATTAGTTTTGATGATCATGTAGCAACATCATTCAAATGGATCGCTGTCAGATAATGACCCGTCAGATGCAGAATCAACCCAGGACACACATCTCAGCCCCCACCGTCAGACTCTCCTTCACTCACTGCCCTGAGCAAGTGTAATGCCTGTAGTGGGAAAGGCGTTGCCAATAGCAACATAGAATGTTTATCTAAACGCGCATCATGAACAGCGCTAAAATGAATGTATTCTCTATAGGGGTCAATTTTACCCGCTGGCGCTTATAGGTATAAATGCCCATTTTTTTAAATCTGGCCTTTTTTTAACAATAGGTGGTGCTACATAACACACTTTTAGGGAAAGCCAGAGACTGGGGGACTTGAATATTATATTGAAACAAAGATGCATACAATCAAAAAAACAGCCGCGGTTAAATTTGACCTTTTGGCGGTTCTAGTGTTAATCCAGCGCCAGCTACATGTGTAAAATACAGCGGCTGTGGATGTGAGAAGAGGTGACTGCTGAAAGTCAAGGATGTCGTATTTAAGTTTATGTTCTGCTTGCTCAACATTTTTTTTTGATTGATAAATAGATTTGAAATGCTATTTTTTTCTTAGCATTGGAGATTTTCCTTTGGCAGTCGCTAAAACGTCTTTGTGGGTGCCAAAAAATTCTCTATGCAGGAAAACCCCTGATTATACAAGGCCTTTTATTTAGCTTTCAGCTTTTAAATTTAGCTTGAGGTTTTATAAGACATGTGCTAATAAACAATAAAATGAATACTGCATCCAAAAATACATATTGTCATAAACTGCTGTAGCAACAGAATGTTCACTGAAATCAAGTCCTGTCAGGGAACAAACAGGTAGCGTTATAAACGGTAAGAAATAGCTGTGTGCTGCACTCGTCTGTGCAGCTAATCTGCTGCTAATGAGCATCATTTATTTAGTGACAGAGTAGCACAAAGGTACGGCAACACACCGGGACAAACTGACACTATAGTTATACAAAGAAAGGATACATTTACCAAATTTACAAGAGGGGACAAATAATAAGGAAGTTGATAAAGTTTCCCCTAACACAGCAACTCAAAAAACTTTTTTAAGGGAGTCTGGGGCGCTTTAGCTGCCACCTCACGCAACTGTATAAAACTGTCTGTTCTCTAATCTTGTGCACTCTGCAGCAACATGTTCTCCAGATGTACAGTGCATCTGGAAATTGCAAATTTGCATCGTTTTTTACTTTTCATAAATTTGCAAAGATTTCAAATCAACTTCTTTCACGTTGTCATTATGGGGTATTGTTTGGAGAATTTTGAGAAAAATCATGAATTTCATGAATTACGGAAAAAGGCTGTAACATAGCAAAATGTGGGAAAAGTGAAGTGCTGAATACTTTCACTCATGACTCTGTAAACATTGCCATGAGTGATGCATCGTTTTATTATTGTAAAGTTAGGAGCTGGGCACATCTGGAATGTAAACAGGACAGTGTTTATGATAATTAGTTGCTACTTGTTAATTGATAAATACAATCTATTACGTGTATATTTTTGGAAGCATTATTACTTTACAGCATTTATTCCACACCTTCCTTAAACAGTACTGTATCTATTTTAAGGCGAGACACGGCAAGCAAAAACCTAAATTTTATCATGCATTGGTCTATTTTGAGATTTTGGTCTATTTTGCTTTCATAAGTTTATTTTAGACTACTGGAAAGAAAATGTCCAAAGTACACATTTAGTTTTTTATTTTACTTCTTCTTTTACTACGTTTGTCAACTTGTCTGTAGATTTATCCTGAATTTACCAAAAGTTATCATTCTAACGCAACATGCCCTACCGTGTTTTACTTCTACATCTATTGCTGTCTGCACCATATCATCCTTTATTGTTGTAAAGCTCTCTCTCTGCTGCACGATGTTATCAGATTCAATATGGTAATTTCCTTTGTACAAGCAGCCAATCATGAAAGTACAAAGGGGGATTTAGCGAAAGTGCGAAATCCTTTTAGCAAGTGTTGATTTCTGACAGTGTGATGTTTAGATGCATCACGAGGCACATGACACTTCCTGATTTAGCTTTTGGTGGGATCTTTACAAAATAACCATGCCAAAAGAAATGGGTCTCCAATAAAAGACAACTATAGTTGTCAATTGCAGTTCCACAGTTTTATGAAGTGCATCGAGCATAAACTGTCATTCGGAAAGCACTTTGTGTGGAGTGTTTAGTGTTAGATAGCGAGACACACAGCAGTGGCTGATAGTTCATGTAGTGTGTTTGAATGAATTGATCAGTGGATTAATTTGTCCTTATTGCGCAGGCACAGGGCTTAAAACGAACATTGATCCACAAAATCATGGGTTCTGCAGCAGTTAGCTTCTTGAGTGCACTCTCTGCGAAAGAGATGGGTATGAGAAAAGTGTTTACATCTATGCGTCTTTAAATGGAACCAGGAATGATCTTAAGTTTGATGTAAATGTGCAAATAATACTCTTAGGCTACAGACAAAACATGGACTACAGGCTAATTGTTAAAATACTGTCTCACACACACTTCAAAGCAACTTGGACAATAAGTAATCAGTTCTATTTATGTTCAAAAAGTATTCTGGAGTCTCAGCCTACCACTAGGGGCTGCAACAATATAATTAATCCTGGTAGAGTTATTAGTGTCAGCATCTCTTGTTTCCAGTTTCCAATTTCCATCAGTGTGTGCATTGACCTCCTTACAGGACTGCTGATGGAACTTTGCACGATCTAGTAAGGCAGTGGCGCAGGAGTCAGCAAAGATAACATGGGCCAGGTCTGTGAATTGCCACCAGGTGTGGTACACGGAGATGCTGTCAGATTAGGATAGTGCAGCATTTAGGGAGGTGGCTGCACTGCATCCATACCCAGGCCATGAAATATTTAAACTAGAGTGTATTAATCATCACTTTCAGTTCTCTCATTTCAATTTCAATCCACAAGATTCACTTTCAAGGTCAAATACACTTCAAGGTCCTTCAGGAAGAGAAATCAAGTACTGATCAAGCATGTATTCTTTCCATTTCCTAGCAGGGGGCAACTCCACTGCAAGAAGAAGCTAGGTTCCATCAGAAATAATTCCCACCTGATTTATTACCTAAGTAACACTTTCCTGATGAGTTAATGAATCCAATTGTCCTTTTCAAGTCAGTATCATGTTCATTTAGTAAATTTTGGTCCCATTTTGGCACCATTCTCAGGTTTGGACAAAGATGATGATATAAGAACATCTGTACACATAAAGGTATAAATTTTCTTGTAAACAAACAAAACACATGTTTACGTTCAATGTTATTCACCAAAACTCATTGTGTTTATCCTTAAGCTCTAACAAATGTTTTGACTGCATGGCCTTCCTCATAGAACTGGCAAAGCCAATTTTTGAACATTTTTAACAGTGTTCTTTCAAAGTGAATAGGCACAAACATTGGTTACGTTATTACATATTGTGAGCCAGGTTCAGGTGTGAAGAAGTTTCGGAGACTGATGAAGACCCCTATTAAGAATTTACAAAAACTTAAACACACATTGACACATTCAACATCAAATCATATAAAGACATACATTCAATAAACACTGCTACTGCATCAAAACTATCCACACTTCTTATTTTTATTTTTCAGAGGTTGGCGATTTGACGACTTGGGAGTCAAAATTAACCGAGAAATAAGCCCCTCATGCCGTGTTTACCACAGAACATCTTCCCAAAGAGTTAACCTCACAGTACGGTTTGCAACTGTGTTGGGTACAGCCCGAAGCTAACCCAGAAATAACCACCCTCTTGGTGGGCTGAGACGGTTGAACACCACGCAGTCTTGAAGTCTCAAACCTACTGACCAACCAATGCCCTTCATGGACTTTATAAATCAGATTCATAGAGTTTAGACCTGTTGTGCTCACTGGATTACTTATTTTAGTTTTAAATTTGAACATTCATTAAATGACACATTTTTCCCGTGCACTGCTTACAGAGAGATCAGCCAGGACTCCGTTCTCAGACCTGAGTCCTCATTTAACAATAGCTCAGCTTAGTTCACAGCCGAATGATTAAAATCTACACACTTTTGTTTGATCTCGTCAAACAGAACAACATGGTAAGGCCAAAATAAAATAAATTTGCACTTACCAGTTGTTGTTTTGTTGAGATCCTGTTTGTGACGCCAATTGATGAAGAAACATTGTGAGCCAGGTTCAGGTGTGA
>NW_024044237.1:3674207-3717661 GCF_014851395.1 Micropterus salmoides
GACCTTTGTTTTGGGACGGTTAAGGGGGCTTACAAATCTCTTCCTAGAGCCCCTCTTGCGTCAGACCATAATGTGATTTGATTCTACATACAAATCGTCCTGAAGAGGCACAAGGCGGAACGAAGATTTGTTCCGGTATGGACAGAAAACTCCATTCTTGTCTTCAGGACTGTTTTCACCGTCACTGATTGGATGTGTTTAAAAACGCCTGCCCGGATTTAGATGAACTGACAGAAACTGTGTCTGCCTATAAATCTTTTCGTGAGGAAATGATCATCTCCCAAAACCCATCTCCATTTATCCAATAATAAACCTGGGTCTCCAATCAGTCAAAAGCATATTATCAGAGAAACATTAGTTTAATCAGGGGGACGCGATACAGCACAGGGCACTGGCTAACGATGAAGAGGAACTTGCCAAATGCGTATAAAGACAAAGTAGAAACTTGCTGCGCACTGGAATTCATGTCCTGCTTGGGAGGGCGTGAAAACCATATTGGGGTTGCAGTCCAAAAATTTTTCCATTACTCACAATGGAAAACCCGACCTTGATTTTCTAATGAACTGAATGTTTTTTATATTTTTTTAATATCCATGATTTTAGTGAGGAGACATCTGTTTTTAAAATGTTGATTGTAATCCTGTAAATAACATTGTGCCCATTAAATAATTCATGGTCTTGAAACTCTTTCATGGTGTAAAAAAAGAAGAGCCCAGGTCCCGATGGGATCGGGGGTTGTGTTCTGAAGAAATGTGCTGTCCAGCTGGCAAACATCTTCTGCTTCATCTTCCATTGTCTTTACAGCTGCATAAGTGTCCCTTGTCTTTGGAAGTTCAATAATTGTTCCTGTGCCTAAGATTCAAACTCCTAAGACCCTCATGACTTCAACCAGTGGAACTCACATCTCTTGTCATGAAAGCTTTTGAAAGGCTAGTGAAGGATGCACTTTTGGACACTGTACAGGATAGGTTAGACCCTATCCAGTTTGCCTACAGGTCGGGCAGAGGCGTGGATGGCGCAACAGGGTCGCTTTTAAACATGGTTTTTAAACATCTTGAGGGGCCAAGTCCCTTGTCTTCTTCTATTTTTGACTTCTCCTCCGCTTTTAACTGTATTCAGCCCCATGTTTTAGCAGACAGGTTGAAGAAACTCATAACATTGATACTGGACGATCTGCTGGCTGATGGATTTTTTTAACAGTGAGTCACAACGGGTGAGAGTGAACGGTGTATAATAAAGTTACCTTACCTTACCTTAATGTTTCATTACTAAATTGTAATTTTTTTAAACTCATATCTTCTGTTATGAAACGGGAGACATCTAAAATAAAAACATATTTTTACCTTAGCTGACTAAGTCTGTTGAATAGCGTGGAAATATAAACTGTACTGTATTCTCTAATAAGTGCAAATTATATTGCGGAGATGTAATTGAAAGGATGGGCCTTTCAGAAATGCATATAACAGGGTTACGTACTGTAACCCGATTCCATGAGCATAGGTGCAGCCCTCTAAGGCTATCGCTATTGGGTTTACCCCTCCGCGTGCCTGCACGGCACTGAAATTTTAGTCTACGCCCACCCACAGCGTGGGCCTCTCCTATGTCTGCACCTTGTATATACACAACGGTGAGACACGCCATCGGCTCCCAAATGCCTTTTCTTCAGCACTGAAAACCAAGGTCCAGTGAGGCCTTCAACTTAGAGGGCTGCGCCTATACTTATAGAATCCGGGTTACAGTACGCGTATAGTACGCAACCCCCTTTCTATTTAGGCTATCGCTATTGGTTTAGCAGCAAAGCAGCATGAGTCAACATCTCACTGGCCCATACGGTACCACCAAGCACAAATCCCTGCCCAGAGCCATAATGAGCCACCCAGTCGCCCGCTGACCGCGGCATTGGTGTCGGCGTGTGCACGAGCACTGATGCGCATGGGAGGCCTGTCCCCGAAGCCCTTGTGACAGGACGAAATAGCGGCAGTGTAGGTTTTAACCGTACTGAACGCCAGCCCCCCGTCCATGAGCAACTAGGAAAGAAAGCACCGCCAGCAGCGGACGGGCGACCAGATCCGACCCATGATCCAGACACCAGCGTTGGAAAGCCGACCACTTAGAGTAGTAAGAGGACTGAGTGGAGGTGCCCTCGACCCCTGGATGGTGCGAGCCACCTCCCGGGATGTAGGAAGTGTGTGCTTGGAGTGGCTGGTTTCGACTGAGACAGGCACAGACAGCATTTGTTCAACAACTTCCACAAAAAGGAGCAACAAGATTTCACACAGCTTTTTCGAGCCATAGCTTACCAGTGGTCGGCTCTGACCAACAAGGTCGGCCAGCAATAAAACCGGTTGCTAAATGTCATTAGCTGCAGCTAATGTGGTGTAACATGGACACACGGGTCTCCCTGGCCGCTGATCCAGGCAGACCGCATGTGTCTTTTGTTCTTTAGACAATCTTCTGCTTTTTAGACCGCAGGCGCATGGAAGGGGTAAACCCAATAGCGATAGCCTTAGAGGGCGAAGCCTATACGAAATAGAACCGTCCTTTTAAACCTTTTCAAGACAAACAGACACAGAGAATACAGAGCGTGATTATGTTCATGCCCTGCCATGTGTTTCCAAATACAAAGTCAAACTTCTCCTTGAACAGCTGGTATGACATGTGTTGGCCATAGGGAACATTGGGGTAGATGAGAAGCCGTCATGTCCTTTATGAATGAACTGGAACAAGGGAGAAAAGCCAGTAGTGGTACCACAGATGCTCCAGTTGAGAAGGCCAATATCTTCTTTAGTTTAGATGACCCTCCTTCTTCTATAAAAACAGTAAAAAAATGTATCTATAGAACATAGAAAAGATATAAATTCAGGTATAAACGTGAAACAAGGCTTGCAAAAGGTTCCTAGGAACGTATCGAATATGCACCAACAGGCATTGGGGGAATACATGTGTTCTCTTGGCTTGCAGACGACAAGACGACATTTTTCCACAATTTTTTAAGAAAATGCTGACTTAAATGACAATTTTGAGCATTAAACACTTCATTTTCTGCATTCTAGTGAATTTTTATGCACCGATTTCTGGTGGAAATGTTTTCATTTATGTAAAGATAAACAAAATCCAGATGGCATGTGACTATTCAAAATCTAAAACTAGTTGACAATTTTGTCTAGTGAACAATAGGCTTAAACTACTAAATGTACAGAGAAAGTGAACAGTGAACTTCTAACACGCTTTTCAATGACACTTTAACAGGATTCTCAAAGTTAAATTTAAGACTTTTTAAGACCGTTTTAATACCACCTAGGATGACATTTAATACCAACTTCACTGCCGTATAATGGAAAATCTGTATGAATTTTAAGCCTGAGAAAATTATTTACAAAGTTACTGAATTAATAAAATTTTTTTATAAAACATATATTATATTTAATATTTTAATATTCATATTTACACACTATAACTTTTTGGGGTGTGTTTGTACTTTGATAAGATAAAATTAATCAAGGATGTCACTTTGTGTTGAAAAGTGGTGGGACTAAGGGTTCAGATTAGGGTGTGATGATAATTTATATTTTAAATATTGGGTTCATGAGAACAACAAGAAGATATTTTAACACTATTTGATGAAATATTCAATGCTGAAATATATAAATGGGTGGTCTGGGCGTCCTCCACTTTAAAATGTTGAGCATTAAACATTTAATTTCCTCCATTCTAGAGACATTTTATGCACCAATTTATGGTAGAATTGTCTTTATTTATAAAGTGATTCAGGTGAAAGACCCCGCGGTACCCTGTTAAATTTACCAGTGGCGTGGGTACGAGTCACTCTGGCCTGAGTTACAGATCATCTTGGTAATGACTTGTCAATCATAGATAGTCCCGCCCTGAAGCATACTCTGCTTTATGGTCTATTTTCCTCTAAATTAAAAAATGAACATCATGTTGTATTGAAGACATGAAACTAACAGCTGAGACCATAAACTCATTAGGAAAGTGTTTACTGAGGTAATAAATCAGGTTAGAAGTAGGGTCATTTTACCATTATTTCTAACAGAGCCGGACTTCTTTTTGCAACCAGACGAATCGCCCCCTGCTAGCTGTTAGACAGAATGCAGGTTTAAGTTACATACACATGACTTTACTTTTTAGACCCAGAGGTTGCCGCTTGATTGAGATTACAGAAATAACATTCGACAATCACACGTCACATAACTACATCTCTTGATTGGCCAACAGTGCGCGCCAATAGCTGCAAAACAACTGCAGGATGTTGAGTTTCTATTGTGATTGTGCGAACAGCTTTTAACCTTGTCACACCCCTTGCAATAGCCATTTGCATCAGTTGATATTGAATACATTCTCCAATAAGAAATATAAAAAATTCTTCATTTTACTTTACCTTCTGCATCCTGGAGCCTCTCCTGAAGGTAACAACCATCTCCTCAGAAGCTCTCTTGTTGCTCCCTTCTGGAGACAGACGAATGCTGAAAAGATCGTCCACCTGATCAACAGTCAGTGTGCTTGCCTTGTAGCAGAACAGGGGGCGAAAGCTGTCTTTTGCCTTTTGATTTTCTCCAGAACCCCAACAGTTTTTAATCCGTCACAGAACATCATTCATTTAAAAGAATGGTATTATGCTCATTCTCAGGTTCAAAATCCTATTTAGGGGTTGTACCAGAACAGGTTACCATGGTTTAATTTTCAAAAAACACCATCTTTTTTTTCATACTGCATATTGCTGCAGCTCCTCCTGCTCAAGGCTTCGTTTTAGCTTTGGAGTGATACATCTTGTCTCTAAATGATCTTTGTTGAGAGTTGCGCATTTGCAGTTCCTAGATAGGACTACTAGCCAATCAGAAGCAGAAAGGGTTTAGCAGGATCTATGATGTAACATTATGTCTGGAGAGACCTGACATAAGTCCTGTAATTGAAATCGGATTTAACTTCAAATGTGATCAATAAAAAATAAGTAATATATTTAGCAATAAAACTTCAATTCAATTCAATTTTATTTATATAACGCCAAATCACAACAACAGTTATCACAGCGCTTTTCATAAAAGCAGGTCTAGACCGTACTCTGTGATGCTATTTACAGAAGCTCAACAGTTCCCACCAAGAGCAAACGGGCCTGTGCTGAAGACTGTCGTTTTTTTATGATGCTGCAGCCTCTGCTGCTCTCTGTATCGCACACACACAGCGGCCAGCAGAGGGAGGGGCCACGGTGGAGATGGTGAGGTGAAGGTAACGTTAACTCCAAACTGCTCGAGCTGATGACAGTTTAACTGTAAGTATGTGCAATTAACCTTCACGATTAAAAGATAATACTTTATAAATACATCTGTTCAACAAGCAAACATGTAAATGTAATGTTTGTAAATGTTAATCTGCTCTGTCGAGTCTCTCATCCTCTGTGTATGTTTAAGCACTACACATTGTCTGTAGTCTAACTGTTCAGCTTAGTTTGCCATGTAGCTTGTTACCTGCATTCATTAGCCATTTCATTATAAAGTACAGCCGATTGCTGGACACTTTTTTGAGAATTTACCAGGTAGTCCAACTTTTTCCCTGACTTTTCTTCAAGCAATCTCCTTTCTTGTCTAGTCTTTGTATAATATAAGGTAGTATGATAGTATGGTTCCCACACATGGCAACAATAACGACAGTGGAGGTCGTGCAGGTCACACCGCACACTCACAAGGGAAAATCACATAGCCAAAACACTCACTACTGAGTGAGTCAGCGAGAAACAGGATGAAAAAGCATGAGGAAGACCAGTGAGCTGCCGTGCAGATGTCATCCACCGTCACAGGCTGCTGATGCCTACAGAAACGCCAGGGTGGGATGTGCCCGGCACAGCTGCTGCGCCTGGCGAGACGGATGCTGTTTAGGGCGCACACTCACCTGCTCTCCATCAGAGCCGAGTACATCCCTGGTGTTGAACAGAGGGGCTGACATCATGTCAACGGGGGCCCTCGCCCAGAGTGGCGCCTTCACCCCAATCTGATAGCCCAGATCTGGCTAAGGTTAGCGTGGCACAGGTGTATCTGTTGCCAACCGAGAGAAAGCTCAGTGTGCCCTATTGGTTTTCACTGAGCTCGCGGACGACCGTAGAGCCGAAGGCTGGGTCTCACTGTTGTATATAAGTGTTCCCAGTGTTGGGAATTAACATAGCTGAAGGTTAGCATAGGTAGCATATAGGTTATTAGCTGAATATCAAAGATATTCTAGAAATATTAACTAAGATGTTAATATTGAAAGTAATATTGTGTATATTAGTTATTGTCATTTATAAATATGGGCAGCACCATGGAATGAGCCAATAAACAGACCTTAAGAAGTCTCAAAGGGGGATTACCTTTAAACTGTCAATAAGGCAAGGCAATAATTAAACATTATTAATTTATAATATAGGCCAACAGTTACAGGCAAGACCGTAAACTGGCTGTTTAGAAGATACTTTATTGTCACATACATGTTGCGAAATTCATTCTCTGCATTAAACCCATCCCAATAGGGAGCTATGAGCAGGTGCTGTGCAGCTCCAGATCTTTACCAGTGTCTGGTCAATAGCACTGACGAAAATCAGTAGTTAACTGACGCAATACAATTTGACTTTATTTCATCAATAGACATTTCTTTATGAATACAAAAAGCAGCTCCACCAGGCTACCGGTAGGCATATAGTGTGGCACATAGCACATGATGGTTGCTAAGCAACACATCAAAGGCTAGAATTATTAGCTATTAACTATTTATCTATATCTTATCTATACGCGTTTCCTGAAGTCAACTTCCGTTCCGTTTGTTTATCACTGGGTTTGTGTTTACTGGCTAATGAGTGATATCCCATACATTCATTTATTTGTGGCGGCCCACCATATTATCACCACTGACTGCCACATATTGATTTCCGTTTTTTTTTTACTATTTAAGATGGGAAAACATGTATCTGAGCTATTCGCTCAGGACCTCTCCCTTGCTCCCACTCTCTCTCTCTCTCTCTCTCTCTCTCTCTCTCTCTCTCTCTCTCTCTCCCGCAAATGGTTAGTATCATCGTTACCAAATCTGTCCAATGTCAATGTCGGAGATGCGATCTGTATCAGTTCGCATTTTAATACCAGTGTAAATGGGGCGAAGCTCAGATTATAACTATACGGATCTGTGCAAAGGAATTCAACATTGACTGCTTGATTTGAGCAACCCATTTTATAATACAAAATAGAAGGTAAGATAAAGAGAAGGTGGTGGGTGAGACCACTTTGGTGGTTCTTATCAACAGTTCAATATAGTGGAGTCCACTCAGCCACAAACCTTAACAGTACATCCTCTGCTGGGCTTTCTTGGTGAGGAGTTGCTGTTCAGGTCCCACTTGAGGTCCGGAGTGATGGTGGTACCCATGAATAGCGTCACACAGGGTGATGGCGGCGGTTGGTGCTGGGTGTTTCTGAAATCCACAACCATCTCTACTGTCTTAAGAGTGTTGAGCTCCAAGAAAACATGATCTGATTTCCTTCTTTGACCTGGTACCCTCCAGTTACTTTAAGTGGATGTCCAGCCTGTCATGCTCAGGCGTCACATACACACGCTTTGGCCGTGTCTATCTATCCAGGACATTCTTGTAAAAGAGATTAAAATCTCAATGGATTTCTTTCCTGTAAAATAAGGTAAAATAAATTTAAAAAAATAAAATTGTACGCAAAACGTCGATTTTGCGTGTATAGTAGACACTCCCAGGTACATTTATGAGACGCCCCTGGGCTAGCTAGATAGCGATGTTTATGTTTTAGGAGTTGACAGACCCCCCCCTCGCCGTGGCAACTTCACTAACATCAACCATGGCATTAGTTAGTGCCTAAACCTAAGTCAGTAAATTTATGTAAATGATGCAAGCGTATCATATGCACGCAAATCGCCGTTTTGCGTACAATAGACATGGCTTTTCCAAAGCGTGCATATGCGACGCATGAGATGAAATCGGGTTGGGATGTCATGTCGTGTCAGTGAGGCAGAGACAGGTGCAGCAGAAGAAGATACGTATAAGATGGAATCAGAGAAAGGAAGAAATGACTTTAAAAATGGTATTCAAGTTGCTCTCAATGTTCAAATTGTGAAACCCATTGACTGGTGAGGCTGACTGCTTCCTGTTTATTCCCTGGGCTCAGCCCTTTGATGTCTGTCTCTGAGGGGAGCGTCTGGCTGGGATCTGTGCAAGTATGTGTGTTCATGTACAGCATGCATGTGTGTGGGTCTTTGAGTGTTTGTGATGCTGTGTAGAGAGCTGTTAAATTGGCTTGTAGCTCCTGTTCACAGACGGTACCTGTCACTGTGAAGCCTGTTTGTTAGTGAGCTAGCACGGCACATGGTGAAATTAGCCATAAATTAACATTAGATCTCTCAGCAGCTGTAACGCCACAACCAACACTTTGATTTCTTTCTATTTGCTCTCCTTCTTTCCTCTATTCTCTTGTCTCTCACTCCTTGAACCTTCTCACTTCCCTCCAGCATTTCTACTCTGTTGTACTTTCATTACATGCTGGTCTTCCTCCTGTGCATTTTTGGACTTATGCAATTGACATACAGTATACAGTATACAGTTCAAAAGTGCAGCGTGTCAAAGTATTGATAGGTTCCCCTTGGTTTTTTCAGTCAGTCTTGGTGTCGTGCTGGTGCGCTTTTGGCATTGTCAAGAATGAGAAGATGTGAGCGTTCTTTTCCCAGGCATGCTAATGATGCAGCCCACTGCGAGCTGAGAAAAGAAGCTACTCTCCTATTCTTACTGCTCTCCTGGTGACCATTCTGCTCTATTACAGAATGGCACGTTTAAATATGAAAAAATGCTCCTTGGTTAAAACAGCATTTTTTCCTCAACTATTTTCGACCTTGAAAGTATTGTGACACGTCAGACGTGCAAAAGCTTGAATCATCACTGTGTATTTTAAATATGAGAGAAGATTTGCTAATCCTTGAATTACTGTCTTTATTATAGTTTTTATCCATACTAGCAGCATGACAATGTTGGTTGTCAGTTGGTCTACCACTTTGGTCCAGATTGAATCTGAACAACTGTTGATGCAAACCGACTGTTGCAGCAGCTGGTGTGGTTACATGTGGTCTGCAGTTGTGAGGCCAGTTCTCTGAAATGCCTTTGGAGACGGCTTATGGTAGAGAAATGAACATTTAGTTCAATTCAATTGGCCTTTTATTATGGCCAGCCAAAGGAACACCTGTGCAATACCCGTGCTGTGTGAGGTGGATGGATGCAAACAAAAGTGTTGTGTTTATAATTTAGATCAGTGTATGTTATGGCTTATTGGCTAAGTACTCTGACACAATTATATTCACTCTGCTTCCTATCGGTCTTACGGGAACTTTGGTACTACCTGTGTGGTTTCTATCTGCTCTCCCTGATCCAACGAACTTGCCCATGCCACAGGGCGGTGTTGTCTCTTTATTGTTTACGCTTCTGAATCCCCTCTGTTCGGGGGGGTTCCTCCTGTATGATGTCTTTTTTGTGTAATAACTGATGTGACATTTTATTCCATGCATAAAAGATGTTGCTGGTCCCAGCCCAAACACTAATATGCATTGTAAAGGTCACAATGAGCAACATTCTTCTTCCAAAAGTCAAAATTTTGACAGTGTATCCAGGCATATGTCTTGGTTTTCAATTGCATTCTTTTGATGGTGGCAGTCACTCTTTAATGACATGCAACGGTTTTCAGCACATTTTCAGAAAACCTACATTTCACACTTCCTTGGTATTTTTACACGCGTCAGAGCTCTAAGACTACTTTCTGTTTGTGTTTGAGAAAAGATTCCAATCATCAGAATACACTATTTGCAAAACATAGAAGTCCCCATATTATTATTACTATCCGTGTTAATAATGGCAGAGTTGTACTTGTGATTGCAGGAAATGTCATGTCATGGTTGCTATAAGGCTGTACTGTGTGTTTTTTTGACACGGCGTGCTCTGTGTATTCAGTTTTGTGGGGACCACACAAAAAAAGAACCCCATATTGTTGCTCTCTGGCCATGTTAATGACACATCACAATGTGCGCACACAATTGCGTCCACCCTTTAATGGAATCTATACACTGAGCAAATATAATGTTCTTCTGGCTTTTCTCCAACAAACCCATGACGATGAAGGTCCGGTAAACCTGTCGCAGGTACTCTCCGATGGTCATATGTAATTTTGGGAGTCATTGGAAAACGACCTATTCTGTCGTTTAGGTATGAGGATGTGCTGGTGTCTTTGAAGTGTGCGGTTTCCTTTCAGGGAAAAACTGACAGAAAGAGGCAGAAGACAGAAACAGTTGTCAATCATCTCTGCTCCTCTTCAACTTTGTCAAATGTCAGTGAGCAGTGAGGAGGCCATGGGCTATTACTGGCATTCACAACTGACATGTGGAACACAGACACACACAAACAAGCACACACACAAACAGAGATAGACACAAACCAAGCCACATTTCTGAAACCGTGTGGCAAATGTTGTGGCATACATTGAGGCAGGAGGAAGGGTTAGTTTTTGATTGATGCTGACAGTATAATCCAGTTTCACACAGTTCTAAGAAAAGACACACACACACAAACAGAGATGTCTGTCAAAGCAAAAGCAGGTTGCATGTTGAGTGGGCCTCATTTTGTAAAGTGTGCGATTAATCTAGAATATGGGAACTCTGTGTGTGTTGTGTGTCAGTGTGTGAGCCATCATGAGTGTGTTTGACGTATGTGTCTATTAGTGGATGTCAGTGTTGTATTTGTCCTGTGGCTTTCAAAACGCCTCTATCTGCTCTTTCAGGTCAGCTTTAATTTTCCCCAAAGCGAAACGCTGACAGACAGACACACAGCAGGTTTGGTAAGAGATTTGTTACTCTGTTCAATCAAACTCTTCCACTTCCTCCACATGTGAGAGATTCAGAACAACGTCTATTAAGGATCAGTCCAACCTGCACCCCAAATAACATAATGAGGCTGATCCTTCCTGGGTGTTTATTTCAAATATACAATAAAACAAAGTAAACAAGTCACAAACTGCACTAAAGACTCAAGCTAAGGAAAAGAAATCCTGCACATCCAGCCAATCTCACCTGCTGCACCAGATGAAAGCAGCCAGCAGCTCTGTGAATAAATCAGCTGATGAATACATACATGAATGGAAGCGATGCTGCTTTACAAAACAATGTTGGATCGATATGAACACAGTGATCGATTGGAGACGAGCGATGCGATTTGCAAATTAAATGTATGAAGTAGTGTTAAAGGATATCAGAAGATTAAATAAAATAAATAGAAAGGCTAAAACTGAGCTAAAGTCGGCTTTGATGTGAGTTAGGGCCACATTATTTCAACTTCCCCTGGAAAAGTTAGCCTAATAAATGAAACAGGCTGTATACAGTAAAACGACACATTCTCATCTCAGGGCATCAAATAGGCCAACTACGCTTTGAAAAAGCCCGATAAAGCCTCAGTAACCTATTTGACTCCCTGGGAACGGGCTCAGTATAATTACAGAATACAAGTTATTCTTCATGAGCAGGTGTTTGTTGTTTGAACAGTTAAAAGCTACATAGAGAAAACATGCTGCTCTGCAAGGATAACCGTGAGACGTTCTTAGTATCAGCACGTGTGTAGACACAAACTCTATCAAAGGTCTCTCCAGCTGTTAAAGCCGACTGACGGCTGACAACAGCGATCACTTGATCCAGCTGTGATCAGCTGCTCCTGCCATCAGAAACGGACGTCACTTCATGTGAAGCTTCAGAGGAAGAGACCTCTCATGGCTCTAAAAACACATTTCCTCGTTCCTTCTACCCCCGCGTGGTTTCCTTGCATCTCTACATGCATAAGACACAAGGGATAGACGCAAGTGAGGGAAACTTGGATGTAATTAAGAGAATTGAAAAGCACCCCATGTTCTTTCCCCATTAGCCTGGCAAAACCACCCTGACAGAAAAAGCACTTTCTACAAGACGTAATGGACAAACTCCAAAAACCTGGAGTAGTTCTGAGTAGAGTAGTCTCACATAACAAGATGTATGTACACTTGGTTTTAGGGCCATACCTGCACTGGAGAAAGCATTATGAGCAGAGTGGGTGGATGGGAACGTCCCTGAATTCGAGAGCATACTGTGCCTGGAGCAGATCATGAGCAGGTTTGCAAGGACACAGCTCAGGCTTCAGAGTGCTCTGAATACTAGGTGTCCAACGTTTCATTATTTAAAACTTTGGCCACGTTTAATATGAACATCTGACACTATAACATATTTATGACAATAATGATTTATGAAAATAAGAGAAATCATTATAGGTCCTCTTTAAAGTGGAGTTTCTAATTCCCCTTCGGTTGTTCGGTGATCCCTGCACTAATGCAGTGGCATTTTCTTATTGAAGCTAAATTAATAGTAGAGTCGAAACTTAAACCTCATTTACCTCTCCCAGACATTTCTTCCATGTCCTTATATCCTCCCTCTAGCAGCGGGCCTCTGTGGCTGCTCTTGTATTATTCAGAATGCCAGTCATCCTCATGCCTCCCTCTCTTCACAGAGTGACATGTCTTTTAACAGGGGGCCTTATTAGGCAGCTCAGGGATGGATCCCCATCCTGCAAACTTATATATTTTTCTTCCACACTTGCAAATCTGTCTTCCTAATTTTTCTCTTTTTACCTTAGCTTCTCTTATCCCTATCCATTTTTTTCTGCCTTTTCCATTCTTTTTCTCTCTCTGACCTTCTGATGTGTATCCACGGTGTCTTACCCTCTTCCTAATGTCATTCTTGTGTTTGGATTGTCAAATGATCATTTTTCCTTCTCTTTCCTTCTCTTCTCAGCCTGTCTTTGCCCTTAGCTATGTTGCCATTCAACTGCCATTCAATGAATATTCAAACAAACTTTTGAAATGGAGCCCAAAATAAAGAGCTGTGTCATACATCAGAAAACCTTGAAAGGCATGAGAGCGTTTCTGGGCAAAATAATGGTGCCTTGCCAGCTAATGTCAGAATAAAGTGATTCGCTATCATCTTAAAAGCCAATGCATGTTCAATCACCAGCAAAGGGTCCAGCCGCAGATCCACAATAGCCAGTGGGACGAGAGTATGTCATAAGACCATTATTTTAACTTTGGTTAATGGCCAAATACCGTCAAGATACCTGAAAGACTAACAGAGACATTCTCAGCCTTAGCTTGAATTTGTGTTTAGTTCTAATTAGCAAATGTTACTGTAGCATGCTAACATGCTAAACTAAGATGGTGAACATGGAAAACATTATGTGCTAAACATCAGTATGTTCTTATCATCCTCAGGATGTTGGCATGCTTGTGTTTGCATTTAGCTATCAGCTAAGCACAGCTGTCCCAAAACCCTCCCTCATAGAACCTCGCCAAGCCGCTACAAAGAAATGACTGTAGTTACCTTCTGTTCCTGTGCGAAAAGGACTAAAAGTTAACCTCTTAGCTTTAATACATTGTGCTAGAAAACAAAGTGATATACTTAATGTCTTTGGACCCTACTCCGCTCCTACTGTTTTGGAGATATCATCTCAGACATAATTTACGACTGTTTTGCAATAACAACAACTAATTAAAGTATAATTAAGGCAACCTGCATCATCATTTTTAAATTATTTTTATGACTGACAAATACTGTTTTATCATAACTGGATTGAACAGTGATTTGTTACTTGGAACGCTTTATACATTTTATGCTTTTTAGTCTGCCTTTCTGGATAGAATCATAAGTCCTGTCTATTTTCTGCTGTATCTCTTATTTTTGTTTTCCAGTCTCCTGCTCATTCTTTTCTTTATTCTTATAGATGTCTGACAGAGAAGCGACTTGCCGCACTGTGTGAAAACAGTTGGCAAGGTAATGACAAAAAATATTCAGCAGACTTGGTTATACTATTGATTAGGGGATGCAGTGGACTCTGGCCCTCCTGAAATAATTTGTTCATGAGATGTGTTGGCTAAGACTTGTCAAAGCAGATTTAGGATTAGATAAAGCAACCTCATTAGGAACACATGCTTTATAGTAGAAGAGGGGTTAGAAGGAAAAGGAGACACAGAAAGCCTAATGAATTTACCGCTTCTGTCTCTCAACAATAATTATTTTACATTCTCTCTTATACATATATATTCTTGACATATTCATACATGATTCCAAGCAATCATGGGTCCACCTAATCATTGGGTTACTAGCCCAAGACTTTATTTTGCATTTCAAATGTAAATTTCACAATGTCTGAATGTACATAATATACTCAGAAAATGTACATTTTGACAGCTTTATCCCCTAAAATCTTATTGTATTGATCTTCAAAAGCCTGCATCATAATACCTTACCTTACACACACACACACACACACACACACACACACACCCACGCCTGTGACAGCAGGACTTTTAAAATGAGGTGGGGACACAGCATTAAATGTTAAGTGTTTTTAGGGCTTTATTTATGATACAGCAGATAAAATACATGAAAAAATAAATAAATATATATAAAAATACATGGAATCAAATCAAATCATAAATAGAATAAAATAAAATAAAATTAGGAAAGGCTCTCCTATAAAAGTATGTTTTAAGAAGGGACTTAAAAGAGTTCTAATACTTAGCAGCCCTGATTTCCTTGGGCACGATGATCCAGAGCCTTGGGGCCCTGACTGCAAACACTCTGTCCCCTTTAGTTTTCAGTTGAGACTCTGGAACAAACAGCAGACCTCTGCCCAGGATCTCAAGGTACGTGCTGGTGTGTATGGGACTAAAGGTCAGAGATATCAGGACGAGAGGCCAATTCTAAAAGTCAATTCTAAAACATACTGGGAGCCAGTGTAATGAAGCTAAAATAGGAGTAATGTGGTCATATTTCTTTGTTCTGGTTAAAAGCCTGGCAGCTGAGTTCTGGACAGTCTGGAGTCGATCAGTAGATTTTTGAGTTAAGCAAGAAAAAAGGCTGTTGCAATAATCCAGGCGTGATGAGATGAAGGCGTGTAAAATGGTTTCAGTGTCCTTAAAAGTTAACATAGATTGTATTTTTGATATATTTCTAAGCTGGTAAAAACATGATTGAACAAGCTTTGCGGTGTGCTGCTCAAAACTTAAACTACTATCAAACCAACACCAAGGTTCTTTGCACAGGCTTAATGTAATTCACTAGAGAACAAGCAGATGGCAGCATTTGCTTTGCCATCTGCTGGGACCTAATGACCATGATCTGCAGGCTGATCAACATCCCACTGTATCCCTTTATGTGTCTTCAGAGCCAGTGAGCAACCGACTTTCAAAATAATAATAATTAAAAAAGAAATTTGCATTAATGTGCGATAATTAATGCGCTAACGCAAAAATAACGCGTTAACGTGCCCAGCCATAGTAATCAAAATCAATTTATGTATGTGCAATAATTTATGGGAACCTTTATTTCACAATAGATGAAAACAGTAGGATATTATAATACTATAATACAGATCCTCTGCAGGACAGCCTCCATATGCTGTTCAACCACACGGTCTAAGTGCGTCTGACGGAGGATACTCTTATGTTTGGTCAATGCTCCTCCTTGTTTACAAAGCTTGACCAGAAACAGACAGTTTTTTCCAATGGAATATCTGACTCCAGCATACAGCCATGAAGTCAGTCAAACTGATTTTTACAAATTGATCCACATTTTGGCAAATTCCATGATATTCTGACTTTAACAGTTGATTCCATTTTTTAAAATCAAATTCCACAAATCTGTCCATGTTTTCCGCATCGCAGTAATCATTGGGCCCTAGCTAAACTACATCTTTAATGTGGCTTGGCTTCTCTGAATGTAAATGTTTTGGGATTGTCTTTGCCAGTCTAAGGTTTGTCATATTGCCACACAGACAGTTGTTTTAATATGTTGCCCTAATTCACCTTTTTCTAATACAACCTTTTCATTGTGCCAGACAGTTCCGTTTAAATATGATGATGGCAGAAAGATGTTGGTGACATTGGATGTAAAATAAATAGAGCAATTGTGGAAAAAGACCAAAGCAGGTCCATAATTTCAAATGCAGCAGCCTCTTTGCCTGCAATAATTGAGGCAGAATTTATCACAGTGTTAATGTTGCCAGTCTAGACTGCTCATACAACTCCATCTGCATTTAGATGGTACATGGAAGGAGCAACTAATGTGGAAAATATAGCTAGACTGCCAACAGCATGATAAATATATTAATAATATTAGGCTGGGGAAGTTAATGTGTTATCGCGTTAACGCATTAATTAATTAATCTGACAATTGTTTTCTCACGTTAACGCAGTTTTTATCATTATTATTTTGAAAGTCTTTGCTCACTGGCTCTGAATACACATCCAGTCAAACCATGGGTCACAGGAGGGGTGGGATGTGGATCAGCCTGCAAATCAGCCACCCAGACAAGCAGTGGAGGGAGGCTTCAGCAGACTACGCTGGATGCAGCATGTGGGAGAAGTAGATAAACAAAAGCAAGACAAGCGAACCGAACATAGTGAAGTTGACAGCTACACACTGCATGCTGATTAGTATTGGGGAAGATGTCGGTCTTAGGAACGTTCTTAAAATCAAAATGTAGTGGCTTGGCCCTGCAGGGTTGCTCTTTGCTCTGGTGATCAGACATGATATGGCACTCCGCGAGTAAATGGCAGGCACTCTATGGATAATAACTACGGCAACAGCTTCTGTGCACTGCACAGCTGTAGCCTATTTAACTGAAGTTAAAATTATAAAGAACTTCACGCCTTCATCTAGTTTTGCAGGGATGCTCTGTCATGTGAATTCCCTCCTGTTGATGTCCTGATAACTATTTAGTGAACAGTAATAGATTCTGGAAACTCACAAACAGCGAGGATCAGTCTCTCTTCCAAGGATTTCTGCTGCTTCAAAAAGTTAAAGAAAATTGAAGTCCGGCAGCAGGCGGGCGCGTGCGTGAAACAACCTTCCCTCCTGCCTCTTATTGAAAATGACTTAGGAGATACATACATCACGTGTGAAAGGGCTCTAACAGGGACACTTGCTACTGAACTTAGACTGCTGCTCCCTGATGAAAGAAAACTGTTTCTGCTGATACCTGTTCAGTTAAAAAAAACTAGAAAACCGATTTATGTGTTAACCTGTTGCTCAGAAGCTGCCTGTTATGATGTTCTGATCGTGGCTCTGGGCTCTGATGGTAACTTGTTTTAACAAGCTAGTTAAAAAGGTAACGCCCTGGCAGTGGCAAATAGCTTTGGCTTTATATTTGATTTGATTACATTAATGTTTAAGTTCAGATTTACAAGAAATATTTTATTGCTACTGTGTAAAGGAATACTGCTGTTTGTACTGATTGTACTTTTGTGTATACAGCAGTACAATTAACTTAAATTAAAGTGCGCAATACATTACTTTAGAATTCATTATTAAATTTTGCACGCAACTATGCGATTAATTGCGATTAACTGCAAGAAAATCTTGCGATTTATAGCGGTTAAAAATTTTAATCGTTGCCCAGCACTAATAAATATTATATTTTTATTATTTTTACTTACTTAGGTATTGGCTAATTGTGTCTATACTAGCCGTGTTTCTATCAACGTTTTTTAATGCGCATTTTGAAGTATCGCATTGGAAAAGGTTGAAACTGTTAAATTCGAAAAAAATCCTTAATTTGCATAAAAGTTTTTACGCTCACTTGAGGTGGTTTTTGCCTTTGTCGAAAAAGCGCTAAATGGGAGATGGAAACACTTTTTCCGAATAAGTTCTGACTTAGCAAACTGTAACTCATGTCTGATCAGCTGTTTCTGCTGTCGACGTCTTGCACGGTTGTGCAGAGTTCTGCATGCCTGCCGAGAATTTCCTGCACATCGCGGCCAGTAACGCTCATTTGTGCTGAAAAAAGAGGTGGATGCAAATCTGGGCAGGTAACCTTCATCATCTGTACTGCCGAATTATGCATTCACCTCTTAAAGTCTTTTCAGATCCTTTGCTCTGCACACTGATCAAACAGTACTTAGAATCATTTATCCCCATTGATGAACCCCACAAAGGATATTATGGCGTTTAAAAGTATTATTTGGATGCGCATGCAATCCTCGGAAGGCATGCAAAACTCACATAACACCGGATATTCCCATAACGTGCGGAGACATGGCTGGTAGCAGTTTGCCCGCTTTAAACACTTTTCTGAGACCTCTCTCCATTCTTCTAAGATGACCTGCCATCAGGTTCAAGCAACTGGTTTTGTTTCTGGTTTGGAACCCATACCTCTTGTTATTACAGCCATGTGCAACGTCAACTACTGACGTAACGACACTTGCTGTAGCCTAGTTTATTCGCTCCAAACAGCTTAAAATTTGCATGACAATAGGATGGAAACATGGCTACTGTCTTTTCTGATAGCAGGGGAAGACCTGAGAGACCACGAGCAGAGGTACTTAACTCTCTGATTTAGAATGTGAGCATGTAATCTCAGTGTAGTGATACACATGCTGATGCTTTTCACAAGGACCAGGAAAAAATTTACAGAAACTGGGGCAAATTCTGATCAGATTATTGAGAGGCTGTCATGTCAAGGGTATCAATGCTTGACCCGAGATAAACCGTGGGCCTTTTCACTCGCCACAAAGCTGTTGAGGTAGGAAAATGTCCGACAGCCCAATGTGCATCCATAATCAAAATGCCAAACCACTCACCAACACCATCATCATTCATCATCTTCATCTTCTACTTCACACGCTGCTGGATCTGCAACCTCCTCATGTAATCACAAAGATTTATTGTGTTGTCATTACTTCTAAATAAATACGCCAACTACACATCACATCAGGCCAATCTGTTTTTGCTATGGTATCATTGCAGGAATGTCCTGTTGTGCTTTATAATTTGATAACAGAATCACTTTGGAGCTTGACACCTCCTCTCGACAGCGCCAGACGCATCATTGAAGGTGGACAGCACATGTAGACACTTGCCTCTATTAGCATACTCTTCAGCAGTCAACGTACAATGATCCCAGAGTTGTGCTTGCTTGCACTGTCAGCACAAATGTTATTTAAATAGGTGGAGGATACTGTTCCAGCCTCTGAATGGGCTTCAGTTAGGGCTGCCCCATCTGCTCTTAGATGGACAATCTACAACCCTAAAGATGTGGATTTATAATATCAATTTGCAACAGAAAGGTTAGAAAGAAATGCGATCTTGCCTGCATAACATTTTAATTAATGTGATAAGAAAACTTGTACAATGAACGAATGATGCCACGATGGAATCAAAGTCAAAAAGATTTTTTTAAACTAACTAACTAATTAACAAGTATTGTACATAATGCCATTTAAAAATAAATAATAACTTTTATGTTTAATCATCTTGGTTCATTTGTAAAATGTCAGAGTGAACATGAAATGGACCACAATTAAAAGGCAACAATGTATTTTTGAACATTTGAACATTTAGCAGCAGGAGTGCAGAGCAGGAGGCAGGCGGCTGAAGAGCAGTGCTTGGAGCTGGTTACAGCTGGAAGACAGGCAGGTTAGCTGGTGGAGCCAGGGAAACAGGAGGCTGCCGAAACACAGCAGGGCATTGTTGCAGCTCAGAAACTGGTAAAAACTGTAGTTCAGGCACTGTAGGTCGATGAGGGCGCAGGAACTGGAAAGAGTTGCAGCTCAGGAGGAACATTTGACTATTACAGCTCAGGAGGAGCTGCAGGACGACTTCAGCAGATTACTGCAACAGAGGAACAGCTGCAGCTCTGGGACCAATGACTGCTACAACTCAGGAAGAACTGGAGCAGCAGGAGTTGGCTTGCAGGGTTTTTCCTGGCTCACAGTGGGTTTTAGCGGGTGACTTCGCACGACAGTATGCATGATCGGGTAAAGGCAATGAGTTACCTTATGATTGAAATCTTCTTGTTAATCTGACCATTTGATGAACAAAATTTATATTTTCACTAGTATAAATCAATGTATTAATAAACATTGTAATATTAAAGTATAATGTTAGCATAATAATATCTTTACAGATTTGGATATTAATTATTAATTCCAATTGTTTTGAGTCATTGTTGTGCAAAAAAAAAGCTCTACATCGTGGTTAGTTGTCACAGATGTGTGGGGTTGAGTAGGTTGGAGGACCCAAACGCAGGACACAGAGCAGGTTCAATTCAGAAAGGTTTATTAACCAACTAAAAGCGAGTCCAGGTAATCCAAAAATAATAACAAACAAATCAAACAAACCAGGCGATCCAACAGAAAAATCCAAGAAGGGGAAATAATCCAGAAAGCAGGGAAACAGGATGACACGACGAGACAGAGCGAGAAACTGCAATGAGCGGACAAAGACTGAGGGGAAACAAGCAAGCATATATACACAGGGCCTAACGAGCAGGGCGGGAGCAACACAGGTGACAGATGAGACTAATGAGACACAGGCAGGCAGAGAGACAGCAGGGGAAAACAGAAAGATACTAACAGGCTGCAAAACACAAGTCAAGACTCTGGCTGCGTTTTTTTGCTTAGGAAGGTTCCTAACTGAGTGAAGTGAACGGAAGTATTTCAGTGGCAGCCATGATAAGAGCTGTTTGAATTCTCTAAAAGCTGAGGAAAGGTGACTCAGTGCTTCCTTTCATATCTCCTTTAGCATAGGGTACACCGGACCATCCTTTACGAAAGGAAAAGGAGAGAATGCCGTCCCACAATTCCTTGCGGCGGCGACATTTATAGCGGCACACATTCTCAAACTCAAACAATAAAATCCATCAACCACATTTAGCAAGATCCTTGCAATACTGAGCACATTATGATACTTTAATGATTCATAATTACCTTCTTTCTTTTGGTTTGCTTTCTTTTGGCTTTTTTGTAATCTAATACTGTTTCAACACCGTTTTATGTTTCGGGTTGTTGAAATATGCCATTGCCTAATTGTTTTCTACAATAAAAAAAATAAATCACCAACCATGACGGATAAAGGAGGTTGATCACCACGTAAGTTACCATTCGCTATTAAGCCTTTTCTCTCTTATGCCATAACTTGCTAATATGCATATATCTTAACAACTGAGACCCATGCCAGCTGTTACTAGTCTTGTAACGTGATCAAAGTGAGGATAATGTTGCAGCGTGTGGCCTCACGTTATGTACTGCAGCCTTCAGCAAATTAATATTACTACAGTCACAGACGCTGACACTCTTGCCTTAATAAAGGCAAAGATCAACCTGGATGACCTCTACAGTAGGCGTTTCCCACACACTGATTTATTTGAGCAATGTGACAACCCTGGTCATTATTTAGTGACTGGTAGGATCCCTATCTGCCTTTTTGCTATCTTGGTTATTAAGTAATATATTCCACCATCTTGTCCACCTTTAGATGGCCTGCATTACAACAACATGGGACGCAGTGTCAAAGATGCTTTTTGTAGTCCATCTTCAGAACATTGTAGTTTCATCACGACAGGTCACGGCAGTAAAATCCGCATAATTACGTCACTTAGAAAAGAGCGGATTCTCTTAGACCCGCCATCCTCTTTTCCTAAGTCCTTACGGATTTTCCTTCACATCTTTTCTTGAGCTCATGACGTTTTCCATCGAGCTCAAGGAAAGGTGGTTAGGAAAGGAGATTTTTTTTGACTTTTCGGATGCAGCCTCTAACTGGAAGTGAAAAACCAGAACAGACAGGACAGACCAAGTAACTGAGAAATACAGGCAGATACAGACAGAACAGACGGCAGATGGCTGAACAGAACAGAACAGGCTAAGATGGCTAAACAGAACAGAACAGGCTAACACTGAGTGATCATAATCAAATGAATAAATGAAACTGGCAGGGAACATAAACTGACATCTAACAGACAGACAGAAACCAGTCATGACAGTAGGGAAAATAACAACAATAACTAGGTAGAACAGAATTAAACAAGAAATATAGCCGTGAGTGGCAGTGATCGGGTTCCAAGCAAGTCGCGAAAAATGGAACATTTGACATTTTCAGAGGAAAAGAACAGACGCAGAAGACTTAAGAGATTAAAGTGAAGAAAGAATTTGGAAAGGCAAACTTCATTTTAACAGCATCACCTTGAGATCAGAGTGTCGTTACATGCACCTGACTCCAAGATTTAAAGATTAAGCTGCACAAACACTTTTAAGCAGAGAAAAATAAGAAGAAAGTGTCACGGGATCCAAATAAAATAGATACCTTAGACTGACTGTGATCTGAACAACCCTTATTGTCAGCAAGTCTGACTCAGTCACCTGGGGATTTAAACCCAGGAACTTCAGATTTCCAGAATAGGTGACTTACTAACTGAGCTACTGGTGAGAGGCTTTTTTCCCACACCTTCTCACAAGTTGAGGTGGTGACGTCACATGTGCCAGACCCGGATAGTTTCGTCAGTTAAACATAAAACAAGATGAACAAGATGCAACAGACAGGATCAGACCAACAAGCAAAAACACACGGAGTAAACTGGACACAAGACAACAGACAGGACTGAAATCCAAAACACAGACAAAATAACAGATACCGAACTGACCAATGAAAAAAACTCACAGAGACCTAAACTAAACTCGCCAGGCAAGTACCCTGAAAAATGTGACTGCTAGATGTCAGGGTGGAGGATTCAGGAAAAGCAGGCACTGGGATAGCAGAATCAGGACAGGTGGGTAGCAGGCTCAAAAACCCAAGCCTTATTGACTGGAGTGACAGCCCAAGGCTAGCATGCTGGTGGCTATCATACTGGAGGTTAGCTGACTGGTCCTGAACCCACCCAGGTAAAAAAATCCTAAGCAAAAGGTTCAGTGGACACCTCTTTGCCGGTTCGAATCCAGCTCAGACCAGAGTTGTGGAGCGTGGACTGGTAGCTGGAGAGGTGCCAGTTCACCTCCTGGGCACTGCCGAAGGAGGCCTTGAGCAAGCTCCTGAACCCCCAACTGCTCGGGGCGCCGTACTGACTGGCAGCCCTCCTCACTCTGACATCTCTCCGTGTGTTGCTATGGGTCGTGTTTGTGCATGTGCATGTGTGTGTATTTCAGACCTGTGTGTATACTAACATAATAACAGAGTGAAAACATTGAGTTTCACGTCAGGGGATTAAATAAAGTATATATTCTTCTTCTTCACGTACAACAGACAGAGCTGCCTCTTTGTGCTGTCTACTAGGAGCCCCCCTCTAACTAACTTGGAGGCACAAGAGAGTCATCATACAAATCATCTTCAAAGCATCCGTGGGCAGTCAGGTGATGGGGAAATTAGGGAAAATCCAAAAGGGCATCTGGTAGACATCTTAAGGATGGCAGGTCAGGGGGGTTGAAGGAAAGAACATGGCCTGAAGAGACAGGACAGACAGAAAGAGTAATGCGCTGGGCTGGGGACGAGGCTGGGACTGAGGAGCAAACTGTGACACCAATGTATAATCATCTGTATAATCTCTAGGTGAACAAAAACAAAGAGAAAAAATCACAACTTCGTTTAGCTAATTTATAGTTTCCTTCAATACAGGACGATTTTCATTTGGTAAATTATGGTCCCATATAGAGTAAAATAGACAACAGGGGATGCTTTTGGGCAAAGCTACCTTGTGATTGACTAGTTGGTTATTCAGTTTATTTGTTAGGGACAGCTCATTAATCAACATAAAAAACTATATATCAGCCAGACTTATCTTAAAAGGCTAATTTTCACATGTTGAAGCTGGCCAGATATTAAAAAGCCACCCTTAAAAATCATATTTTAAAATAATTAATATTTTTTCAATTACAACACTGCTCTGAAGTCTCAAAGTTCACTCTTTGATGCACAATGGTGCAAAACATACTGTTCCTCAAGCTCAGGAGAAGTAACTCTTGTACCTCTTGTAACTCTCTCTTCCCTCCTCCTCTTTAGTCTCATTTGTGCAGATTCCCTCTCAGTCTTTTCCCACAGACACACATTATCACAGTGTGCATAAATATAGGCCTACTCATCCAAGATACAAGTTCAGCAATAACTTTGCACACATGTAAGTAACAACATGTATTTCTCCTATGCCTCCTAATGCTGTGGATACATGGGATGAGTTTGGGGAGTTGTAGATCGGCGGCTTTGCTTTGTGAAATGGGAGAAAAGCCAACAAAACACACAAACGCATAATTCTTAGCCAAGTCACCCCTGACCACTACATCAAAATGTTGTCCTGCTGCCAAGATTTTAAATGTTTTCTGCAAGCGCTGTTGTGAAAATAATCTCTTGAGTGGCCCTGTTAAAGATTCTGATTTTTGAGGTACAGCTTGTTGTAATCATTACTCCTCTCCGTACTAGCTGTGAAGCGATCACTCCCTAGAGCGGCCACTGCTCTGTGTAAAAGTCTGAGTCAGAGTTTCCTATATCAAGTGGTTATCTTCATTCTGGCAGCGGCATGCAGGTTTATTGCCAGTGTTATTTTCTGGTAAAAAAAGTTTAGTATTCTACTGTCTTTCAGCCGAATAGAAGTTGACTGCTATAACAGAGGATGCAGTTGGTATGGATCTGTGGTTTCCAAAATATTTCTGTCAGGACCCCTATTTGCAGATAAAAATATTGTCAAGCCCCTGCACCTCTCAACATCTAGTAACTAAATTGATCACAAGATGTCATGCATCTGATTCAGCTCAGCGGATGACAATGATTGATTGATCAATTACATTGGACCTTTATTTCGTAGTAATTACTTAGAGCAGCACATGGTGCTATTGGGAAAAACAAAAGACTTTTCCTTTGAAGTTGGACAAAATAGAGGAAATGCCTCATTCAGTCACAATCAGTAGGAATGTCTGAGGAAAACGTCACCGCAGCAGTAATGGAATTTGGAATATTTTACTGTATAGAGAGCTGAGATGATGTAAGTAGAATGGAAGGTGGGTCCAGGTGGATGAGGGATGAAAGAATGACCGGATAGAGGAACCAGGGTGGGGGTGAAGGATGAAGGGATGGGGATAAGGGATATAGGGATGCTACTGAAGGGTGACGGATGAAGAGATCAAGGTAGAGGGTCGAAGGATGAGGACTGGAGGATGAAGGGGTGAGCGTAGAAAGATGACAAGTCCCAAGTCCCACGGGTAAAAGAAATATATATAAAAAATAAAAGGGAGTGAGTCAGAGGTGAAATAAACAGATAATGTGTGCACAGTGGTTGAAGTGGGAGACCCCCCGCACTATCCTCAACCACTAGATGAAACTAGTAGATATTAGTGTATAATATTAACAACTTTGCGCATTAACCACTTAATTTCTTGCATTCTGAACACATTTTAAGGTGACAGGTGACAAATCAAAATATAATGGAATCTAATTCAGATAATTCAGTATTCAGCTTTTGGACAATGCAAATTTGTTTCTTTTTCAAATTTCAAAAGCATTGCCTGTTTTCCTTTTGTGCATTGCTTCATTTGTTATTTAACATTTCTTGTTGCTGTTTTTCGGATTATTTTTAACAAAAGCGTTCAAAAAGTGATGGACACATTCAGATTCTGACCTGTCCCCAGCGTCCCCAGTGCAAATGACACTTATCTGTCAATACTTTTAAATATCCCGCCCCATCCAGGCTGTGATTGGTCGGTTCACAAGGGGCGGCTGTGGCTCAGGAGATAGAGCGGTTCCTCGGAAGATCGGCGGTTCAATCCTCGGCTCCTCCGGGCTGCATGTCAAAGTGTGCTTGGGCAAGATGCCGAATTGCTCCTGGCAGCTGTTCCGCCAGTGTATGAGTGAGTGTGAATGTTAGTTTCTGTTTGAGCACTTAGGCTCAGTGTATGAATGTGTGTGACTGGTGAATGCAGATGTAGTGTAAAAGCGCTTTGAGTGGTCGAAAAGACTAGAAAGGCGCTATACAAGTACGGAGCATTTACAAGTGACATTGACAAGCTACATTCAGCACACGGCTGCTTAAAAGACACCCGAGCTTCTCTTCTCCCTCGTCTCTCTGCGCCGACTGAGTTTTGCAGGCAGGCGAGAACGGGAACAGGTGAGCGCCACGTAGCGCCCAGAAAACCTGGTAGGGAGAGGGCAGAGGAGAGGACCGCTTGGGAGAAGTCCCGGAACGCAAGAAAATGTCCCGGTATGGCAAAGAGCAAAATGACGGCCCACTTCAAGGACTGGGTGTGCAGAAATAGGATGTGTTTGAGGTGTGGTCTTTGTCTTTGGGGTCACACAGGAAGAAGCTGTTTTTGTGGCGAGAGGTTTTTGGTCCTGATGGACCGTGGCCTCATCAGGGGAGAGTCTGAAACAGTTTGTGTCCGGGGTGGGAGGCGTCAGCTGCAATCTTTACTGCACGCATCAGAATCCTGGAGGCGTAAAGGTCCTGAAGAGCCAATCACCTTCTCTGCAGAGCGAATGATGCGCTGCAGCCTGCCCTTGTCCCTGGCAGTGGCAGCAGCGTACCAGATGGTGATGGAGGAGGTGAGGATGGCGGTGTAGAAGTGCACCATCATTGTCTTTGGCAGGCTGAACTTCTTCAGCTGCCACAGGAAGTACATCCTCTGCTGGGTCTTCTTGGTGAGGGAGGTGATGTTCAGCTCCCACTTGAGGTCCTGGGAGATGATGGTGCCCAGGAGGCGGAAGGAGTCCACAGTGGTGACTGGGAAGTCACACAGGGTGATGGGGGAGGGTGGGGCTGTGCTCTTTCTGAAGTCCACTGCTATCTCCATTGTCTGGGAGTTACTGTATTTATTGTTCCCTTCTTATATGAGTATAGCAAACAGTTAAACCTCAAACGAGTTGCTCTTCCTCCCGCCCATGACATCTCCATTACCACTGAGAACTCTGTGTGTGGCACTGGAAGACCAGCTGTCCTGCCAACTTGGCTACGACAATCTGCTTCTGCAGATCATCATCCTCCACAACGTGCCGACCGGGCATCAATGTTCTTGCGTGCTAGCTGAACAATCAATAAATAGCAAAACATGAAATTTGAAAATGCATTATTTTCGATGTTGAGTTTTTTTATTCAAGAACCGAATTTTCTCCACAGTCTCTGGTGTCAGGAGATTTCTTAAAAAAACAAAACAACAACTTAAAAACCAGCTTTACCTGGACCAGCAAATCAACACGTATCAGCACTGATCTACTAAGGTGTGCACACAGAGTGACGTCTTTCAAAAGTGCAAGATAGCACCTGTCGTTCACTTACTACTTTTGCCTTAATGAATATGCAATTTGGGGTCTTTCAAATTTATTGTGCAAAGTAGTGGGAGGGTAACATACAAATACATTTATTTACTACACGCAACGTAATCTAACAAGACCAAACGCAATTTCATGTGAGTGCAGCAGCATCTGTATTTAATACGTTTGAAAGGAAGGTACAAACTGCCAAGTGTTGCACAGAGATGGCTGCTGGTATTGAAGGAGACACAGACGTAATGAAAGAACACATAGAGAAATTAATAATATTATATGATATTATTCTATATCTAATTTATAGAAATACAATTATTTTATTTTATTTATTCGATGAAGTATATGAACTGAACTGTTTTTTTGTATTTTCCTTGAAATTTTGGCAGTGGTGTGGTATTAACATTCATGCCAATAAAGCAAATTTGGTTTCGACCTGATTTCTTTTCTCCGTAAGATGGAAGAGTTTAGAAAGTTGCGTGGCGCTGCGGAGAGACCCCAGCTGCAGTAGTGCATGGATCACGCGTAAAATTCATCCAGCCAGAGGGAACGATCACCTGTTCACAGCTCGCCGGTCGTAATAGCAACACAACCCACTGTCGGTGTCGGAGAAGGAATGGGGCGTTGGGCAGGAAGTGATTGTTCCTTCTGGCTGGATGAAGCACGATCTGCTGGCATTTCCTCGCGTCTGGGTCATTCCAGCATACTGTAGCTGTTTCTGCTGGGGTTTCCCAAAGCAGTTTTTCAGGTGTGCTGTCTCAAGTACTTAGTGCAGTCTGCAGGATGGGCAGGTACAGACGATTTCCACATACTCAGGACGCACTGAATGAAACAAACCAAGGTTTTTACGCAGTAGCTGCTTTCCCTCCCGACTCTCCATGGCGGAAACCATTAAAACACCCATAACCCTTATTTAAATACTGCCACCTCCATTGTGTTTTCACCTGTTGTCATCTACGCAATAATTTATTGTAAATCACCCATAACAGGTACTAAAATTGCACTTGCAATATTTTAGAATGCAAATGCAATTCAGTACTCTTTATTCGGGATGATAGTAAATTGGGCCCTAAATGTAGTACTTGAAGCAGTTCAGCATATCTGATGAAGCTGATGTACTTTGAAGAAATTTGATAGATGAAGACAGAATGAAGTCAAATGTGGAATTTGTGTTAAATTTTTCAGGCTGTCTGTGTCCCGTCACTCTCTTTCCTTCTCTGTATCAGCCTCTTTCTGATTTGAGTATTTTCATTTTAAAGTCAGCAGTTCTATGACAAATTGTACAATATTTTCATTTTTCCCACTTAAGTGTGACAGTAATCCATGCTCAGTGTGTAAGGAAAGAGATGACTGAGTAAATATCACACAGACCCATAATTGAGAATCTCATTCAGCCTTCAAACTTGAAGGATTATTGCACTAGGTAAGACAGGCTTTTATCTTTTTAGAGGAATACCATTCTCGTACTGAAAATACATCTTTTGAGTATCAGTAATACTGTGAAATATAAGCCTAATTCAGTGGTGACCCAGAGTCCCAGCCAAAAACAATAAATAGTATGAAAGACTAGTACATTTGCTATTTTATGTACCCTACATACTGTATTTGTTTGGCTGTGTTCAGTCTTTCATGAAGTTGCAAACTCTCCAGGGTATTTCCCTGCCTTTCACTGGCTGCATGTTTATTTTATGATCTGAAATAAATCAAGAGAGTCTTATGTTAAATATGACTGCATTTGATGTGTTAAGGGAAATAAAAATTATTACATGATGAACTAGAAAAAATGTTAGAAAGCATTTATTTGCTGTTAAAAGCTTACAGCATTTTCCCAATTCCCAAATACTAACAGATTTACTGAGAAAAGAATCTCTTAGTTCCATCTTTCCTGAAGAGTTATGAATCTCTCACTCCCACTCCCACAACAGCCAAGATGCTGCCTTGTGCTTTCACAGAAGCAATATCATGGTGTATGAAGGTCTACTGAAATGTGATTAGACCTGATCTCTTTGAAAAGCGCCCTGAGGCAACCTCTGTTATGATTTGGCGCTATATAAACATAATTTAATTGAATTGATCACTGCTGGTTGAAATACTTCCTCCTTAATAATTCCTCTGCCTGGGAAAGACCAGATTTGGTTAAAAGGTCTGCAGTATACCTCTTAATCATTCAAATAAATATCTGACATTATAAATGCAACCTTGTATGTGATTATACAAAGTGAATGTATAATTAATTGGCTCCGGTAACTTCCTGTTGACAGGCGTACAAGCGCACAGAACAGGCAAAATACCTGGCAGCAGTGTCCTCTTTTCATAAATTCTTTATGGATAGCAATAAGCATTTGTGCATGCTTGAATAAATTTTCTTAATTAAATTATATTTTTTGCCAATTAACTTCACCTTATGCTAAATTGTTGTGGCAAATGTTAAGCTGCAAAAACAGTTATAGACTTGCAGTCATTCCTTTGATTATGGAAATGTCTTCTGGGTATTTGCACTCGCTGAGTTATAGTTGGTGGTTTTGCATCTTTCAAGTTCAATTATAATTTTCTTGCCAATCAATAGTATCCACAGTAAATACCTCTGATCTGTGCTATGTGTGGGTACAGCTCCTAACAAAAATAATTGAGGGAAGTGAGGGAAGATCCATTCCATAATGTTTCTTCTTTAACATTTCTCTAGAACCCTTGAATTATTGGGCAACCCCAAAAGATCTGTGTGGTCACCTATTTCTCCACAGACATTGTGATGAGGTGTATTAAAATATTTGATTTTTAATTTCCAGTTAAATTATTTCCATAATTGTCCTTTCATGACATCACTGGAATCACTGTTGGTGATTGCTGTATTTGTCTTATTTGTCCACTGCTCAAAAGAAGTTATAAAATAAAGTAACTTTGAATTGATCTGAAGGGAACAACAGATGTCAGATGATAATTATCTGTGGGTTCCTTGCTACTAGTCACCCCTTTCATATGATGTCATTTCATTGATTATTAATGCGGAAAAAGGATTATGATGACATGATGCTCCACCCACAGATATAGGCAAATACTTTATCTAAAAACTCTGAAGCGATTTGCAAAGGCGTTTTCCACCACTTGACGTGCCCTGAAAAAATGCTAATTGTAGATCCTTTGACTAATGTTCAGATTTTGAAAGGGATAAGGCTTCGTGAGATCCGTTCTGAGTTGATAGGCCTCATCAGCAGTGCTTGACATTTACACCGAAAACCGAAACTAAATGAAAATTCAGGCAAAGTGAAATACTAATGTCCAGGCACCCATAAGTGAAATTATTGTATCTACACTGAATGTTCTAAAACAAGTTTGTTAGCCCTCATCAATGAAAAATGTTACTGGACATTTGGTTTTGGTAACTTTCGCTTAGGGCTGGATGATACATGAAAAATGTATAATCGTTTTTCTCCTGTAACATAATATTCAAGTCCATCTTTAAAATTTTATGCATGGGCTCCCACCCCCCTGCCCCAAATAGTCCACTCTCATTGGGTTTCTGCCACAAAATCTTTATTGCTGTGTGTTATTTTATGAATATGCTGAATAAAAACTGCATCTTTATTATTAATGACATCACCCAACAGAATTAGAAATTCCATATTCTGTATCAATTATTTCTATGATCTGTACACCCTATATTATTGAATTTTAGCCAGCCCCACTTCCAAGTTTGATTAGTATTTTGTGTGCAAGCTGACCTGTTGCCAGGAACCGTAATGTGACAGAAAACCTGTCCTTTGGGCTAGTGGCCATTATTCGATGGGTGTTCTGCTTTAGGATAAGATGAGTTACTCTCTACAGAAAGTAACCAAAGTCCCCCATAGACAGTCTTAGAAGGACCTGAATCCCCTTTGTATCGTCCATCAAATTAATACACGTAAATAGGTAGAGATAGTTCAAAATAAAAAAGCATACTAATGTCAGGCATATTTCCATCACAGTATGACGGTGTACTGTGTATGATTGTGTATGTGACAACAAAGTTCACCAGGTTCAGTATGAAACCACCTTCCAGTATTTTGCACCATATAAAATCCAGGACACTGACCAGATCACTAGAGCTATTAGCTCATTGTGAGCTCTCCAGGATCTACTTTTTGAGATAAAGAACCTTTTCCACAGATAACGTTGGTTTTCTACCCACCTTATATGCGCGTGCATCTCACTGATGACATTGTCTTGAAACCCATCTATAACGCTGGAGGCCAGGAGACAGCTGACTCGACTGATAGATGACACTGAGGTATAGCATGTCTATATTGTAAGCCAGCATAAGAGTACTAAAATGCAAATGAGTAAAACATTCCATGATGTCCACAAACTTTAATCTTCCTTAATGTGCGTGAAAGTGTGTTTTTATATGACTCCAATTACATAACAACATGATTGTATATTTTGTGTACTCACGTTAGTGTCTTTTGTGTTGTGTGTTCACACGCCTTGCACACAAATCACAAAGTCGACAAAATGCAACTGGAATACTGAACCCTTGCCATGCTGGAAATCATTCCAGCCAGAAAATCCCATCCTCATCAACTTTTTAAATTGGATTTTCTCCTATGCTTCGCTTTATTGTTTTTGTAGCAACATTTCAATTAGACATACATGGACAGAAATAGACGGTGCTCAGAGCTCAAAGGAATTACATTCCTCCACGTGTGCTTAGACACAAAGGCTTCAAAGAGCTAGGGTGGCCAGCTTTCACGCAAACTAATGGAGTTTTGTTTTTAGCTGAGGAGGATCTGGCATACATAAACTGGAACACACAGGCATACAGATATGCTTACACACTGCACACACACACAGACGCACACACCAAATACTTTTCCAGATAGAAATATGGTCAGTGAGTTTTGAAAAGCAAATTAAAACAAAGTGGCAGCTTCTAAGAGTGGTAGCCAAGGCTTGGAATATTTGCACATGGTTCTATATGGATCATATGTAATGATGTACATCATTACATATGATCCATGTAGCTCCATGGGGATGTAATGACCTGTTTAAAAACGTATCACAAAGCAACACAAATGCCTCTGATATGGTTAAATAACCATTTTGTGGAAGAATTTAAACCTCTGAGTGAACTTTGAACAACTTTGGCAGTTATGTTTCAAATCATTCAAATTGGGTCTTTGGGTGTGCTGGTGCATTTTTCATACAGGCTCACACAAACAGAGCATTTGATCACTACACTGTTACAGCTGACAGCATCATATTACTCTTACATATAAAATACTTTGCTTTGACTTTGCTGCTACTAATCACAACACTTCTTCGTATAGGCTTCGCCCTCTAAGGCTATCGCTATTGGGTTTACCCCTACACACACATCCGCGGCAATGAGAAAATATTGTCTACACCCACCTGCGACGTGGGCATCTCTGGCGTCCTCACCTTGTGTATATACAATGGTGACCGGGGAGACTCCATGTGTCCACGTTGCTCCACATTAGCTGCGGCTAACAACATCTAGCAACCGCATTGCTTGCTGGTGGCCGACCCTTGTCGCTCAGAGCAGACGATTGGTAAGCTATAGGTCGGGACTGTGTGTTAAAATCTTGTTGCTCCTTGTGTGGAAGTTGTTGAACAAACACTGTCTGTGGCTGTCTCAGTCGACCCACCCACACCAAGCACACATTCCCCACACTGTGTGAACCAGCTGCCTTTAGCCAGGCAGCTAACCTGCAGCTCAAGCTCAAAAGCAACAAGCTGTACACTCTCTGTTAACCGTCAGAGGTCCCTTCAGACACCCCTCTACACAGAAACTGTGTATGAGCCCACGAGAGCTGTGCATCCTGATAATTGTATTTCGGTTCTCTGAGGGGTCTGGTGACTGGTTGTTGGAGGGATGGGGGACCGGGAAGAACGGGTTGACGGGATGGGTTGGGGGTGCGGGCTGGTCCTTTTTGAGCTGGTTGGGGGGGGTCAGTGCCCGGACTGGATGCTTGGTGGTTGTGCCCTGTTTGGGAGGGATTGTGCTTTGGGGTGTGTCAATGGTTGCTTTGCGGCCGCGTCACGGCCCTCTGGATTGTGGTCGTGTTGAGTCCTAGGGGCTGGGTGCATCTGCTGACTCCCTAGGGCTGAGGGGCTGTTGCTGCTGTCATGGGGTGATTGCTGTCGGGGGTGCTGTGGGGTTGGTGACGGCCTTGCCTGATCTGGTGGGCTGGGGGGGTCGGGGCTCCCCTGGCGTGGGGGCCCGCTCTTGACCTAGGGATCTGGGGAATCGGGCTTGTGGCTTTTGCTCATTTTTGGGCGGGTGGTGTGTCCCTGGGCCGCGGGGCCCGTTGTCTCCTCTCCTCGCCTGGGCCCTTTTTGGCAGGGGTGGGGCTCCCGCTGCTTCCCCCTGCCAGCTCTCTCACAGTGGGGGCATTCGGGAGTCTCTGGGGCGCATGGCCGGTGTTGTCGGGGTAGGTTTTGGTGCTCCTCCTTGGGGGTGCTTGACTGGGGGGGCTGGGCCCCCGTCCAGGGATGAGATCGGCCTCGGGGGCTGCTGGCACTGCCTGCACTCTGTGGAGGGATGCCTCTGGCTGGGCTGGGGGACCGTTGGCCTGGTTCTCCCGCATTGTTGCTCCCTGGCGGCAGGGCCCCCTTGGGGCGGGGTACAGCTTCCCCCGGGACATGCGGTCTGGGGTCCTTTGTGCTTTGGGGGGTCGTGGGGTGCCCTGGCTTCTGGGTTGATCCGGTTGCGGTTTGGTGGGCTGCGGTGGGATAGTGGGGCGATTGTCGATGCATCTTGACGCATTATACTTTTTCCCTGGGCAGGGTCTCTGGATGGCTGCTGTGCATTGGAGTCCGGGGGAGGCATTTCCTCGTTGGCTTGGAGGGACCAGTTTGCGTTCCTGTTTTGCTTCGTTGGCCTCGGATCCATGCTTCCCCATTTCTCTGTCGGCCAGTTGTTAGACCCCTCTGGATACGGAGGTATATAGTTAGATTTCGGGATGTGCAGTGTGGGTGCGGGGCAGGGCTGTGCTCCGGTTTGTTCTGGACTTGTGCCTGGAGTTCTCGGCCCTTGACGGGTGGGTGGGTTGTTGGTGGCATGCAGCTGAGCTGGTTGATTTTGCCTCGTTGCTGGTTTGGCTGGTGTTGCACGGTGGCCGGGGGGCGCGCTGGGCATGGGGGATGTCGGCTGACACACAGACACACACAGTCTCACTCACAGACACAAACAAATTTAGGTTGTCCCTGGTAGAATTATTCCCGATGCTTTTCTTTCAGTTACTTATTTAAATTAATTGTTATTATTCCAGCTCTCGTGGCTGTGCTGTTGCTTATTTATTCTGCGTGACTGTTTCTTGTTTTCATTTTTCTCTTAGTTGTCTTACTATGTCAGCTGTTCATTGCTGCTGTTCGGCTGTGTTTTTTTTACTATTATTATTATTTTTATTGTTTGTTTTTGTTTGTGTTTGTTTGTTGTTGTTTTTCTCCTCCCCAAGCCCCTCTCTCTGTTTTATTGCAGAGAGAGGGGCTTGGGGAGGAGCGGTTTCCCTCTGCTTTTCCCTCTGCTTTTCCCTCTTGTCCTTCCATCCCCCTTTCCCCCTTCTCTTGCAGGTGTTGTCCTTTCTCTGTGCTGTCTGTTTGTGCCCCCCCATCCCCGTGTCTGCCCCCCTGTCCGGCCCGGTGACAAATCAATACATAATTAAATAAATAATAAAACAGACAAAGGAGTATTTTAATACTCTCTTGTTAAAGTAAAATCTGTCTGGCACAATATGGTATCCAGCTCATCATACTCTATACCAGGCTGCTGGGCAGGACAGGTTAAAAAAAAAAGACAACGTTTTAATAAACAGGCTTTTATTCATGATCTGTACAACTGTAACTTGGAGAATGTCTGATTAGGAAGATGCCTGGGAATATTTTCACAATGTCTTTTCAGCTATTTGTAAAAAGTATGCTCCTTTTTTTAAACATTTAGTGTTAGTGGGAGGAATCACCCATGATCTATTCTCTTCTATGATCAGAGATAGAAATGTTGCATGGGGCAAAGCTCAAGCCACAAATTCTACTGCTAACTGGACTGCTTTCAGAACATTAAGAAACAAATGCTCAAGCATGACCAGAAAAGCAAAATCAGATTACTATTTAAAAAATGTGTCCGAAAATCTCAATAAGCCCTCTAAATTCTGGAAGTAAATTAATCTTTCTCTGGTTCCAGTTCTTCTTCAGGTCTCCCACAACATATTTTTGTAAATTCAGTTAAAATTAAAAACAAAATTGACATAATTGGACATTTTAACAATCACTTTGTATCAGCTGACTATATTTTCAATAAGTCCAAATCAAGTTATCACTGCACTGAAACGCCACCGAAAACATTTGTACATTTGTACATTTATTTAGACCCATGTTAAAAGAGGATGTCTGTATTGCTCTTAAATCTATTGACCCGAAAAAATCATCAGGACCAGACAACTTAGAACCTTTCTTATTAAATGTTGCAGCTGATGTCATGTGTGTCATGATTGACGTAATGTTGATCATGAGCTTTTGCTAAATAGATTAAGTAACATTGGAATAGGAAACACAGCAATCAATTGGTTCAAAAACTATCTTACAGAACGAATGCAATGTGTTTCTATAGATGTTCTTAATTCAGACTTTTTAGAGATTAGCCGGACAGCTAACACACAGCCTGGCCCCAAGCGGCGGAGCACGGATGGCCCCGGTGAGGTGGAAATCAGCTCATCCTCTTCGGTGGCCGCGCCTTCCCGTCGGATTGACTCACACATGCTCGCCACGCAGGGAGGTGGCCCCCTGCCCACAACCCCAACCTCGCAGTGGGTTTCCCTCCCTGCACCAACAATGTTAGAAATACTTTTAGCCACATTTAGGCTAAATAAGATATTTCTTGTAGATTTTGTTCTGTGACTGAAAAAACATCTGTCCACTCCAACGGACGTTATGCGCCAAAGGGTATATTCTGCCTATGTAGATTGTAATATTTGTTTAAAATGATTATATATTTTGCACTTAAATACTTTCTGGTTTTTCGACCTATATCGAGTTCCACTGAATCACTTTTTTATTGCATGGTGTCACTGCAGTGGACATATTTCAAAAATATATTGGAAAGAAAAGTTTATAGGCATTGTATTTTAAGTGCTTAAAAGGAAAAACAAACTTATACTGGATACCATGTTGTGCCAGACAGATTTTACTTTAACAAGAGGGTTTTAATATACTCATTTGTCTGTTTTATTATTTATTTAATTCTGTACTGATTTGTCACCAGGCTCTACTGGGGGGCATAAATGGGACACAAAGGAACAACAACTGCAACATTCTCCTCATCCTAAAAGCTACCCCTCTCCCTTTGCTCCCAGCTCTGTGTCGCTTTACACTCAGGACAGATTTGTCTGTGGTGCTAAAGCACATGAGTTAATAGGGGACCTTTTACCAAACTCTCATAGGAGCTTCATCTTTCTTGCCCTTTTCTGTGTGCATCACATGTCTTCCCAGCTCTCTCTCTCACAAAAAAAGACTCTTCTGCCATCTTTCTTCCCCAAAGTCAAATTTGTTGTATCACACTCCAAGGTCGCTTGTTACTGCAAAATATTTCTGCTTCAGCACAGTTTGTTCCCCAGTTATAGTACATGCTCTGTCTTTTGTACTCAACCTAGTCAAATGTCATTATTAAAGGCTCATCACAGTTTTATATGAAAAACAACCTCTTTCCATCTTGATAATGACATATTTCAAGTTTCTTAGCCCTTCCATCCTTAGATTAAGATTAGATTAAGAGGTCAGATTGTGGTTTTTGGCTTTTTCCCTCTCCTTTATTGAGTTATAAATCTTTTTTTGTGCATGTAATAGGTTTGTAAAGTGAAAAAGCCCAAAGTCCAGCCCAAAGGGAGTTCCCATCTCCCAAAACGCTGCTCTGAATTGCCTGAAAACAGCTCGTTTGTAGTTCAGCCTTTTTTTCTGTTACCATATTACGTCACATATCAACCACGAGTCATAATGCTCGCCTAGCGGCTAGTCAGACATGCCCTCAAAAACATCGGTGATAAATATCCTCTGAGCTGCAGCACACAGTGACAAGACGTCCACCTGCTGCCTCCAGGCAGTCAGTGGGCATAAAGTGTGATGTAGAGACAGAGCTCGGTTAAAACTTTATGGATGAAAGATACTTTTGTTACAGATTAATAACTCACCACTCTGAAACTCTTGCTCCAATCCATGTCCAATCCACCTACCAAACCGAGACCAAGTCAAGACCAAGACCAGTTCCCCACATTACATGACGCACAATAAAATGTGGAACGCGATCATAGGTACTTCACTGGAGAAGATCCGCTTTCCCATTAAAACACCAACATACAAACACCAAGAATTGAAATCAACATGAGCATCTTGATTCAACTCTCCTTTTCCATGCTTAGCATTGTGCGGAGGGGTGACGGCCGTTAACGGTAACAACACATTTTATATCGAATCAAAGTTAGGATGTTAACAAAAAAATAAGTCAATGCAAAAGCAATTTATTGATATTCCCAAAGTTATGGTCTTGAAATAAAATCCAGAGTCCTCAATGTCCGAGACCGAAACAAGACCGAGTACAAATGCGGTCGAGACCGAGACCATCAAAAAGTGGTCTTAAGATCAGTCTCGAGACCAAGACCGCTCTCAAGTACTACAACACTAAGGACACGCCCTACTCTGCTTCTTCCTTAACTAAGTACTGCGCATGTGCAACTCCTAACAAAGATCTTTTAGAAGTGTGATGCATCACTCCATAGCTATAATGGAGCGTTCAACACACAGGGTGCAAAGAGTGCTTCAGTAATGTGCAGTATGACAAAAAATATGGTGTTTTTTGAAAATGCACACGGTCTCATGTATTTCATGCTACTCCGTGCTGCTTCTACCCTGCCCATTTCCATTCAGTCATCTTCACCACCCTTCTGCCTGCCACCTACCCACCAGCCTTACTGTTGTCATTAAAGATATTTATCTAAACACTCCACCATCGAGTTTGTGCCTTTTCAAAACCAAAACAGTTTTACCCTCCCTTCCTGTATCAAAGCTCAAGGTGAGCCATTACTCAGAGATGTTACTGCTTTTCAACAGTTAGCCTCCTCTCAGTATATTTAGTTTCATCAGAAATTTGAATCTGTGCCCGTATGAGTAGGAATAGGGGGGCAGATAGGAACAAATGTGTTCCTGCACAGTTACAAATTACTTAGTGGTGGTGAAGAACTTCCCGGTGCCAAAGCAATTCCAGCAGTCATATATCAAAGGTGGACAGCTGGCTTTAATTGAAGACCAATTCTTTTCAGAGAGGAGGAGATGAAACATGAATGGTAATAGAGGGTTCAGGACAGTAAGCTAATGTCTTTTTGATGTGTTTATGGTACTGGCACAATGAAGACAAATTAAGTATAATTAGGCAACTTTATTAGGTATGCCAGTACCAGGTTGAACCCCTTTGGCCTTCAGAATTGCTTTAATGCTAAAGCTGAAATCGAGACTCATCAGTACAGGCAACATTTTTCACATCTTCTATTGTCCAATGTTGGTGAGCCTGTGTGAACTGTAGCCTCAGTTCACACAGGTGTGGTACCCGGTGTGGTCTTCTGCTGCTGTAGCCCATCTGCTTCAAGGTTGGAGATGTTGTGCATTCAGAGATGGTATTCTGCATACTTTTGTTTTAACAAGTGGTTATTTGAGTTATTTGAACTGCCTTTCTGTCACCTCGAACCAGTCTGCCCATTCTCCTCTGACCTCTGACATCAACAAGGCATTTTCATCCACGCAACTGCCACTCACTGGAAATTTTCTCTTTTTCTGACCATTCTCTGTGAACCCTAGAGATGGTTGTGTGTGAAAATCTCAGTAGATCAGCAGTTTCTGAAATACTCAGACCAGTCCATCTGGCACCAACAAACATGCCACGTTCAAAGTCACTTAAATCTCCTTTCTCCCCCATTCTGATGCTCGCTTTGAATTTCAGCAAGTTGTCTTGACCACGTCTACATGCCTAAATGCATTGAGTTGCTGCCATGTGATTGGCTGATTAGCTATTTGTGTTAACAAGTAATTACTAACAAAGACCACACCTATGTGAGGTAAAAAAGGTAGTTTATTCAGATAATGAGGAGTATAAGGAAGGCTAGAGGGGAGAGAGATGAAGGGATCAGAATGGAGGGATTAAGGGGGTTGTTTGTTTTTGGGTAGGAACCCGGGGATCGAGACTCAGGATGGGGGCTTGTCTTGATAAGCAGCTTGCTTATTATCCTCCGGTGGTAAAAAAATGACAGTTAATAGGTGGAATTATGAACTCTGGCATACATGCCTTTGATGGTGGGAGAAAATGAAGCACCCAGCGGAAATCTACGCGAACACGGGGAGAACATGCAAACTCCACACAGAAATGCCTAGGATGACCAAAATCTGAACTGTGTTAGTTTCATCCACACTCGCCATTTTCGTGGCCATTTTTCTGTTGCCGTGTTTCTGATTGGCTAAATTCTTGTTTGCTCTAAGTGGTGTCAGCTGTCAACACCAATCACTGAACAAATCGCAGATTTGGACGGTGATTCAGAGGTCTCACAAGCCTAAAGGATTTGTCAACCTGATCAAAAGCACAAATGCTCTTTTCCTTCTGTCAAAAGAATGACCAGCTTTTTGGCCCTCGTGTCTTATTAGCATCACTGATCCTATATGTTGCATTACCATATTTTTTTTTTTTTTTTTATCTGCGTTCTCTGATTTTATGCTGATGTGGTTGTCAAGTACGACACAGTGATTATGGCTGGTGATTTTAATTTTCATGTAGATGACCCTACTAATGCCCCAGGAAGGGATTTTATTGGTTGAGTCTGTTGGGTGGTTCCCCTGGACTGTTTTGTCCCCTTGGCCTGCTTGTGCGACCTCCCGAACTCTGTCGCCCTCTTGCCTTGCCCTCTGGCCACCCTCCTGAGAGTTCCTGGGCTGTCACCTGTGTTGCTCCCGCCCTGCTCGTTAGTCCCTGTGTATATATACCTGGTGTTTCTGTCTTGTCCTTGTCCGGTCATTGTTCATGTTACCCCCCAGTCTGTCGTGCGTGTACTCTCTGCCTGCCTAACCAGCCTTGCTTGTCTCGTCTCGTCTCGTCTCGTCTCCCTGTAATTTTGGATTTTGGATTTCAGTTATTCAGCCACTCACCTGTAAGTGTGCTCGCTTTTGTTTGTTTATTAAAACCCTTCGTTGTACTATACCTGCTCCGCTCTGTGTCCTGCGTTTGGGTCCTCCAACCTGCCTCAACACCACGATCGTGACAAGAATAATAAAAATAAAAAAACACCATAGGAGCATCTTTCCAACCTCCAAGCCACCACCCCCTCCCCCGACCTCTATACTGCGCCACCTCACACCTGACCTGTCGTACTTGATTCCTTTTCCCTCATCTCCCTCAGTGACTTGATTGAGACTGTTTCCCATACTCAGTATTCCGTGTGCCCCCTTGACATTGAGCCTCCCATCTCAGCTGACTATTATAAACCAGTCCCTAAAGTCCTAAATCTTTTAAAGTGGCCTCAGTTCAACCCCTTCTGAAGAAACCACACCTAGATCCTACCATACTAACAAACTATAGACCTATTTCTAAACTGCCCTTTACTTCAAAAATCTTAGAAAAACTGGTCTGCAAACAACTTCTGGAAATGGTTGAAGGAATTTACATATTTGATATATACCAACTTGGCTTTTGTGAAAATACATAGCAGTGAGACAGCTCTCCTCAGGGTCACAAATTATATTCTGATGCAGTTAGAAAACGGTGAAATTGCCATTTAGTTCTTTTAGATTTTTCTGCGGCCTTTGAAACTATTGACCGCACTATTTTAATTGATTGGCTTTAAAAATGGTTGGGATGTCACTTCACTGGTTTTCCTCTTATTTATCCAACCAAAAGTTTTTCAGTTCAGCAAATAGTAAGACATCCACCTGTGCTCCTCTGACTTGTTCGCCTCAGGGGTCAATTCTAGGACCAATTTTATTTTTGTTATACATGCTCCCCTTAGCACATAATCCATCAGTATGGCTGTGTGCTTTATGATTGGTACACGGATGATACACAAATTTATTTATTTGACTTTTCAAATTTAACCACACTGTACAAGTGTATGACTGAAATTGAAAATGGATGTCTTTTTTCCAATTAAATCATAGAAAAACTGAAGGTCTGGTCTTCGCCCTAGATCATGTCTCCTCAAAGATCCTCCAAAAACTTAGGCATTATTTTTGACAGTCAACTAAAATTTGATAAACACATCAGGGCCGTCACTCAGTCCTGCTTTTTCATCTGAGAAATTGCAAAAATAAGCCCCATGTTGTCTCAACATCTGTTGAAAAAGGTTCAACATCTGTGTGTATAGCATTTTTTTATATTTAACTTTATTGTGGAGACCTGTGTTGTAGAATGACAAATCAATGTAAATCTACTACCTTGAGCCTAGTACAGGATCACTTCACGTTCTCTTCTCCTGATCTTTGGCACTCTTATCTTTTATCTTTTACATTATCACATGATAACAGATGCTGACTGTGGCAACTTTCATGTACGATTACATCTCATGCATAGCCTGTATTAAAAGTCAAGTATGTTCCACCATCCACCCAGACCTCCTTCTTAAAGTTGAAGTTATTCTAGATGTTCAACAAATCTCATACAAAAAGATCAAAACCAACTATGGGTTAGTCCATCTCTCAATACTTTCTGAATTCTCTACCCTGCCTGTGGCACTCACCCATTGGTGAATCTAGTGAAGATATAAATCTTTAAATACACCTCACAAATCTATAGTTTGTTTGAAAAAACTAATTTCCTAAAACAGCTGGCCACTGTAGTTTTGTTCAAACCTCACTCAAGCAGGAGGAAATAGTGCATTTGTTGTTGACTACTTTTAGCAGCAGATTTATCCACATTTGGTACTCTAGTGAGTATCTGGGGCAGCAGGACGGTGTATGTGGAACTGAGTCAACATAAACTACAGTGTGTGTGTGTGTTCATGGTAATGAAGGAACATGTCACCCAGTGCAACAGTGTAGCTCATTGATGTGTTTATAATATTGTGTGCTTGTGTATTTGCTAAAGATGGCGCTGCGCCTTTTCTCACATTTTGTGTTTGTCTCATAATGATTTGTGTGCCTGCATTTCACCGTCTCTTGGTGTGTTTGGCCAACCTAGTGTGTCAGGTAAAGATTAGGCCACTCTCATACAGACTTTACTTGTGCAGGACGAGATATATTTGGCGACCCATTTTGGCATTTTGCAGAGAAACACAGTCACACAAGTCAGCAGAGCACACATACAGCGAAAGAGAGACAGGAAATGGCGGGGAAAGCTGATGTGTTTGCAATGAGAGACCTGAGGTGAAGGTGCGTGAGTGTGTGGGGAAAAGCAAGGTCAGCAGATTGAAGTAGAGAGTAAACACTAAAACAAGGTGGAGAATGAAGGAGAATTAAAACGATGAAATAAGATATAACTTATTAGAAATAGAAATACACCCTGCTGCTGTGTGTGTGTGTATGCTTGTGAAGAAACAAAAAATTGTCCACAAGTGTGGAAATTTATCTTTGGCTTCAGAGGCAGATTAAAAACCACATCATTAAAAATCACAATACAACACAATAAACAACACAACATAAACACAGGCCATAATGGGTAGGATTCCAGTGTGGACATTATGATTTTAATAAGATTATTGCATTTGATATGAAAGACATTTTGTAAATGGTCTTAGTTGCTGCAGCTGCTCTATAGCGCCATCCAGAGGGCAATTTGGTAAATTCATTAAACAAGGGGTATATGCAATTTGTCTAGCTTTTTGTTTCACCTGCTTTTATATATACATCCCAACTGTTTCTTTTTTCTTTCCTAATAATCTTAACAGCCAAATTTGTAATTCTGCACAATCTGCCCCCAAATGTCCATACCATGTACATATATCAAAAGTTAGAATGCATTCGATGAGACTTCGATAAACACTCTCTAGGATATTCTTGCTTATGTCGTATGAGTCCATTTCTGGAGCAGATACAGACGCTGCATTGTTTTTTTTTTTTAAATGTACACTGTGTTGGCTGTAAAACTTAATGTACGATCAAAAATGGTTCCTAAGTATTTCAACTCATCAACCTATCTCAACAGGCTTATTGTTAATCAAACAGGAGAAAAATATGGATGGTTTTTGTATATAAAAATAACATGACGGGTGAAAGCACACAGCATTGAGGTGCTCCTGAATTCAAAATAATGTATCAGAGAAAATATCACTACTGCACTCACTCTCTGTGGCCAGTCCGTAAGGAACTCTTTAATCGACTGGATCATGTGGCTG
>NW_024044237.1:3718161-3846396 GCF_014851395.1 Micropterus salmoides
CAATGGCAGCCATTGTTTGAAGAGAGCTCATGACAATAGCAACAATGTTTTTTCCAACATTGCCACCCAGTGGATATAATTTCCATTACAAACTCTGAGAAGAACAGCTAAAAATTTAGCTGTAATAAGTTTAAATTAGAGCAATTTGACTGCGAAAAAAGGTCAACCGCGCAGTTACAGTGCACGTTAAAGGGTAGATCACTCAGATGCGCTGATCACTGGACAAGAGAAGAAAAAAAAAAGAGCCCAACTCCTTATCCCTGCTGCTTTCAAGCCAATATTATGTAATACTAAAGAGATGTTGGGCCAGCCAAGTGTCATTATAGAAAAAATTAACCAAAGGGGCAGCGACCCCCTCCTATATGGCCCGGTTGTTAGCAATTAAATATATGTATTGTCATACGACCGGCCCCCGAGTTGCGTCGGCCCACCGGGAAAATGTCTGGCGGACCAGATTGCCAGTCCACCACTGGCTCACAGACTAAAGCAAAGTATACATTTATTTGCTCCTGTGAACACACAAACACAGCTGATTATGAAGTATGGGCCAACAACTGCTAATGAGGCCAACACCCACACACAAGTAAAGTTTCTAAACTTTTAACCACCAATGGGTGAATAATTAAGCTAGGAACTGCTCATGACTATTAAATGAAGTAAATTACTTGAGGGTATAGCAGGCTGAACTTGTTCTAAAGCTCATTATCCCTGTTTAACTTTAAGCCATAAGGATGTGTAAAACTCCTCAACACAGGTTAGTTTAAGATTAGACAAACCTATTTAGTAAATTCACTCACAGTCAAGTTAGACAAGATAAGTGTGCACACTTGGGCTGGGTCATTCACTTCATAGTCAGACACAAATATCTGAAAGGGCCCCAGACTTTGTGACCAGAATCTGTTACTAATTGCTGAAGGTGCCCGTTTTGTTGGCAGAATTAGAGTATAAAAGCATAGTAAATAGATATGGTATATAATTGATAGTTCAGCAAACTAGGAAAATGTGTAAAGAGTTAATTTGGTGTTGAGGTTGTGGCCTCAAGGATACAATAGAGATTGGTGAGTGACAATAATAACTTTCTTACAACTTAGTATACCGGACTTGATGGTTAACACTGAGTCATCAATGAACTGAATGAGTTGCTTTTAGCAGTGGAACCACACACGCTTTCTTCTTTGTTGTTAACCCACCATACAACTAAGGTTCTCGTCATCATGCAACTCGTTACATGATGCGACATCCATGTAACAAGTTGTTCATGTACAGTGAGGTTCTGTCCTTCTCTTCACTCCATGGGCGAGGGGGCTGTAACCTACATAGCAACACTTACAAGATCAGTCCACACTGTTTGAATACAGATTGCACTTTCAAAGCACATAACTGAATGGATGATACAAATCCTCTTACTCAATATACTGTAGGATGACAATAATAAGGAGGGTGCTCCGGTTATATAGCCTCTTTAAGAGAGATTGGTCAGTGCTATGAATGTTAAGCCTGGCTACAGCCTTTCATAGACTGTATTCCACCACAGGAACTGAAGCAGCAACTGTGTTCAAGATCTGAGCTCACAAACTATTAAGCTATATGCTTTCAAAACATGTCCAAACTTTGCACACAGAACCAATTAGGAGTTTCTGCTATGACATTTTCATTAGCCTACCTTGCTGCAGTCACGCTGTACAGCTTACTGCAAAAGTGTCCATTCCTGGGCCTTGCACAAGGTTCATGGTGATGAATGATGGCATATATCATATGTCCAAAATAAATATGTTGTGAGAGAGAATTCACTCTTCTGGGTCATTGTGCTGCTAAATGAATCTGAATCCTCTTTTCTCCCTAATGCTGCACATTCATATCAGACTCTGCAGACAGGAACTTTACAGGAAATCAGGCACAGTAGATCGGTGTGTGTGTGTGTGTGTGTGTGTGTGTGTGTGTGTGTGTGTGTGTGTGTGTGTGTGTGTGTGTGTGTTGATTGTTATTAAGTAGCATTTAAGACAACAACCTATTGTAAAACATAGGAATGAAACAGCTGTAAGTGTAATCAAGTGTACTATTATATGAAATTATAATGAATATAGTAAATATTGTCATACTAGGAGAACATTATTAACTTAACATTACTCTCTTTAGTGTTATAGTATACTAATGCACTCATATACATCGTTTCCTTCTCTAGATTGTGGATAAAGTCAGGGTAGTGGACAGATGTAGATTCAGCCAGAGCCAAGATGCCAGTGTGCCAATATGTGCTTCTTCTAGCCGCCTCCTCCTGAAAGCAACATGCTTCCCTTGTTCTGTTTTACTAGTTATTGCTATAAATATTCAAGTTGAGAAATACACATTTCATAATGTCAGTAATTGTGCATTTTCCTTGATAATCAAGCAAGTAGACTCATACTACAATTTGTGTCAGGATCGATGGGTCCGCAGAGCAGGTGAGAGCCCAGTCTGGAGGTGAACAGACAAGTAAGTAGTAACAGATCAGAATAATGAAAATAACAAACTAATCCAGACACAAGCAGACAGAATACAATACACTAATCACAAGGAACACAGACGGAAGCAAAGATAAAACAAAACTCAGAGCAGACATGGGCAAAACAACACAGAAGTACACAGACCAGGAGTAAACACTTCAGACATGAACTAAGGTACAGAACTAAGAACTAAGACACCAACTTGGAACTAGGATACGAGACATGGCAGATACGAAGTAACTTAAAATGTGGATGAATGAAATAATGAAGGCTACACCGAGACTATAGCGAAATGATCAAAATCAGATTAATTAATGAACTTGCAGAGAACATAAATTGACATCCAACAAACAGACAGAACCCAAGCATGACGGTAGAGAATTAACACATGTGGGACAGGAACAGAACTAAACAAGTACTAAGGCAGACACCGAGATAACAGGACAGATCAGAACCACCACAGACAGCAGAAGACTGGATACAAGACCACAGACAGACAGGACTGAAACCCAGACACAGAGAACCCAAAATCAAAACACAGAGAAGGCATGGCCAAAATAATATAACCCAGACAAGCTCAAGGCAGGATCGTGACAATTTGTTCCATTATGTCAAATAGCAATCGCAATATTATCCACAATAATCGCTATATGACATTTTCTTTAAATTGTCTAATCTTTTGGTTTGATATATTTAATTTAATCTATGTATATTTTCAACAAAAGTATACACATTCCTTGAATCCGTGGAACATGTCATTCTGGAACAGTATGACATGAACAGTAATTTCTTTTGCAAAAAAATAAGTTTGAATCAAATTGTTATTTCCCAAGTCATCAGGGGGCACAAACTCCAGGCAGGACTAGGACCTCACTAAAAACTGGGCTATGGCCCTGTTAGGTGACATGTTTCTTCATTACCATTCAGAGGCGTAACAAGTTGGCACAGGGCCCCGATGCAAGATGGTCAAAGTGGGCCCTCCCATCACAATCAAAGTAGCATGATGTCAGTAGCAAATTAAAGAAGAGAAAGCTTGCAGCCTTAAAACGACCAACAGCTAAATGCACTGCACAGTTGACACCTAAATTAAATGAAACCAGAAAGCATTCTGTATAGACGATGATGCTATTATGACCATAATAGCAAGGCTTTCACAGTGATTGACTACCCTACTTGAACAAATTGGTGTTGGAGCCCCATAAGATTAAAACATAGCCTTACAGGTGACAGCGCACCATAACACATAGGAAAACATAACTGGTGACAGCACACCATAACACATAGGAAAACATAACTGGTGACAGCACACCATAACACATAGGAAAACATAACTGGTGATAGCGCACCATTACACATAGGAAAACATAACTGGTGACAGTGCACCATTACACATTTATCCTTTAAATCCAGCTGGCAGTCACAGGCATTCTTAATTGAGAGTATGGCAAGTCCAGATAAATGGGTCTGTCCCATTAAGCTCCTCAAGTACGATTTTACAAGTTTCAGGTTGGATAAAGATCGTTCGGCAGAGGCTGCAGTCACTGGAATAGTTAAGCAGTAAAACGTTGTCCACTATCAACATCTTTGTTAGTTGTTGGATTGTTTTTACTTTTGACATGCTGTCTCCTAAACACCCAAAGAATTACAGGAGTTGCATGGGAAATGCATGGCATAACTTGCATAAAAAGTTAATCATCTGTTACAGTGCATAGTGTTTAAGGCTGTAGAACTTTGAATATGTCCACTGTTGTTCTCAAACATGTGAATCTCTGTGTCAGCTGGGAGATAACTAAGTCAAGACAGGCACTGAACACAGCTGCATCTGCTAAACATTCATCTTGACAATGTTCATTACCAAAATGCCTTTTCACCATCCTCCGCTGATTATTCTTGAACTTCTTGCTTACCCCCCATTTCTCTGAGAGGGCCTGTGTAGTCTGTTTGGAATCCTCTAACCGGTCTCAAAAGACTTGCAGGTCTGCAATGGTGCTGTCCTATAGCACAGCCACATCCAGGTCTGCGTGTTTGGCTTGGGGAAGTTCGGACACCAGATCGGTGCGTTCCAAATTCTTGTTTTGGAGGACAACGTAGGACAAAGTCTTTTTAAGAGTTGCACTGGTCAGGTCTGTTTGACAGCATTGCTAATCTCTTTATGCGTTGCCCAATGAAGACATATATGCCCTTGACTGTACCATAAAACTTCCTTACCTCTTGTATCTTCACAGAATCATTTAGGAGAAGGTTTAAATTGTGAGGCACAGTGTACATTAACAGCCATCAACTCTTTAGCAGCAATTCTTACCTGTACTCCTCTGTATATGCCACTAATGGTAGTTGGCTAGTTACCTCTATAGAGGACAATGACGAATTGGACACCTCCCCGGAATCCAACAAATGACTCCTTGATTTTCAAGGGTGACTAATTAGATCTTTTAGGATTGTTTCATCTTTTGCCATCAGCTCAATAATAGAGAGAAAATTACCACTGTTGATTTGGCCTAATATTTCCCAGTGTCCTCTGAATGACAGTACTTGCCACCAAAAGTTCGCTTTCTGAATAATTTCTCCATGTTCTTGTCAATAGTTCAATGTAAACGCCACTGGTCATATACCACATATGCAGTGGTATGTGCAGAAGAAGTCTCATGTTGCTGGATTATTGTGGATAACTTACGTCAGTTATTTGTTTTCCAAGCAGATTTCCCATTTGACCGATCTGCAAAAAGCAAAACAAGTCTCAAAGTAAGCTACATCTAACTTGGGCGAGTAGCTTAGCAATGTAAGTGATATCTGTAAACCAAATTTTGTTTTGCTTGTGTAGTAGGCAGTAGAAAAACAGCGGTTGCCCTGTGTGGGATCGCGTGGGAAAGGACCAAAGGATTTGCACGGTCCCTTAGACACATTATGTCGCTTGACATTTGCATCTGTCTTCTCAGGGAAATGTCCCCTGTCCATAGGATACCCATGCAGAGGTGTGATAGCAGGTGTAGCAATCTTCTGCAGCGACTCAGAGTCTGCCAGCTCCGGGGGCACATCCTCATCCTTGACAACGGCAGTGGATGGTGGGCTGGTGCTGGCAGCAAGTGTCCCCTCTGGCTCCTGCGCACAATTCATGCTCACTGCCTTCCTGTTTCTTTTTAAAGAAACTCGATATTTGTGGATGTTTAGCATTTTCTTGTTTGGCTGCTTCTTTCAATTTACTCTTCTGAAACCAGCTTTTTTGTTTGTACTCCATAGGCTATCACGTTTACTTCTCACTCGCTGTCACTTCACTACTTAGCTACGTTTCTGTGTGAATTTTGCTACCCAGCAGTGTGCATGACAATGACCACAACCCAGAATTCTGCGCAGGCACAAGTTGCAACTTTTTTAAACATAAAATCAACCATAAATTCATCTTTATTTAAATTGAATTTAAATGTAACATACTGTAGAGTTGTATGTAAAAGTGTTTAATGTCATTTTATTAATATTGAATCTGATTGACATCAAGTGTGAGACAGAGACACCATGGAGTAAGAGGCTCAACTCAGTGGTTAATGTAAATACCTACTGCAACAGAGTGAAAAACTCTTTTATGAAGTGTGTGAAACCCCTGATATATAATATGAAAGGTCCATTACGGGCCCTGCAACCAACGCAGGCCCTTATGAAGCTGCCTTCCCTGCATATACAGTAGCTATTACCATGTACAGACACATACACTGTAGTTTATTTTGACTCAATCCCACAAACACTATCTTGCTGGCCCAAATACTCACTATAGCACCAAATGTGGATTAATCTGCCAGTGAAAATAGTCCTAAACAAAGGCATTATTTCCTCCTGTTTAACCATTGTTTAAATCTAGAGCTGATTTAGGAAATTAATGAGCCTTTGTTATAAATCAAGCTACATGTCGGTGCCCATTTTAAAAGAATTACGTCTTCAGTAGGAAACAATAGTTGTCGTGTGTACAGAATAAACCATAATAATAAAATTCAAGTATATACAAAGACAAATGGATTGGAACATATCTGAAAAATGTATCCGACAGGACTTCGAGCTGCTTCAGGTGTCACCTAACGCATAGAAGCCACACAAACTCCTCTCCACAATGAAACCTGGAAGAGGATCCTCAACATAAACTCACAAGAGGCAAACTCAAGCACACCATTCACACAGGTATAAGAAAGAAACAGACAGGAGGGAGAAAGAGACAAGGAGGAGGAGGGCGAGAATCATCAACATAATCAAAAACATCTGGAGAAAGGCACAGACAGCAAGGAGATAAAGAGGAGCCTGAGTGAAAAGAGAGAACACCGAGGAGAAACTAGAGAAGGCGAGACACACAGGTGTGCTTGTGGGACACAGACAGAGGGTGAGATGCAGTGTTTCTCAAAAACTTTACAGTAAGTAATAGGCTTAATAGATGGATTGAGACTGAGACCGACCTTCCGGAAGGGTTACAAGGTAAACAAAAATAGGCAGCCAACTGAAGGTTAAAGCAAAAAGATGAGTTTTCATATTTTGTCAGTCTCAAATGTCCTTCTTTTTCCACATCGCCTCACATTGAATGCAAATAACCATTAAACAATAAGAATGAAAACCTCAAATACAAAAACTCAGATATAAAATGCAACAAAGGTAACATGAATAAATAAAATGCACCACATTAGCAAAACAATAAACAACTAAAATTTCCTCTCAGGGTTCAGTTAAATTCAATCCATTCAAAAGAAGCAGTTCAGTTCATTCAAAGTAGCAAATTATATTCGATCCATCAATCAATAATCCTTAGTTGCAAAATAGAATTGTGTTCATCAAATCCCCAGTTAATAACAAAACAAAGGTTGCTCCATACATCAAAAACAAATGTCCATCTGACACAAAAAACATAAGCACACTGCTCAAAAAGGGGGAAAAAAGGTTTTGCAGCACATGACCATGTCGGTCTTTAGGTAATGGAATCTTGCCCGGTTGGTGCTGATGGTGTTTATGGCATTTGGTGTTGCTTGTTGCTTCCGAAAACAAGTTACTTGGGAGGTTATTGCTGAGATACAGATGGAGATCGTGCCGACGTACGGGAACAACGCATGTATTGTCGGTTTGGAAAGGGCAGAAAGGGGAAACCACCTTACTGGCAACTCATTTTACTGCACAAGCGTGTTGCTACGCACTTTCTGCCCACACTCCTTCAATCCGCTCAGCTCTCCTCTCCAATGATAAAGTGCTCCTTTCCCACCAGCACACACACAGACATTTTTCAACATTTCCGCACTTTCATTAACTGGGCAGACTTCGTGCTGGCACCAGCGCTGAGTGAATCAGAAGTCTGTCTACAGAGAAAGTGTGTCTGCCTGCCTTCCTGCCTGACCTTCTGCCAGATTATTTGGATTTTGGTTTCATGCCTGCTCCTTGTACGAGTCATTTGCTTTAGCTTTAAACATTGTTTTGGGGTGGTGATGGCGCAATAGATAAGATGGCTGCCTTTGGTGTGAGAGACCCGGGTTCAATCCCCCCACTGTGACCCACCAACCATTGTGTCCCTGAGCAAGACACTTAACCCCTTGTTGCTCCAGAGGCGTGTGACCACTGAGATGTATAGCAATTGTAAGTCACTGGATAAAAGCAACAGCTAAATGAATAAATGTTTTTGGTTAACTAATATTAATGAATAATGTTTCAAGACCCACCAGATCGTTCAGTTTGCCAACGTGGTACTAGTGCTTCAGCCAGCACTCTTGTAGAAAGTCTTCTTTAAATGTCTCATTATTTTTTGCCTAATGTCTCTCTGCCTGCAGGTTCCACACTCACCTGTGATCTCAGTCTGCCTGCTTCCATGAGAGGAAAGAAGCCTGAGATTTCTCACTCTCAACCAGAAAGAGCTGGTGATGCTCTGAGGCATAAATGCTGGATTAGGGCGCAGGACAGCCAAGGTGCCGTCCCCCTGGATCCTGAGGCACGACGTGGCCACAGAGGGCAGCCAGACTGCCCTCTGTGGCCAACGTCAGAGCCATGAGCAAAGCGACCTTGGCTGAAAGGAACTTCATGTCCGCCTTTGGTCAGGGCGCATAAAACCAGCACAAATCCCACTGCAGAGCAGCAGGCCACGACACCGGCCTGTGCCTCCGCACCCCCTTCAGGAAACGCTTGAAGGGGGTGAGCGAACACCATCCTGTCACCAAACTCTTCATGACAGGACAAGATGGCAGCAACGTAGGTCTTAACAGTACTGAACTCCAGACCTCTGTCCATCAGCAACTGAAGGAACAAAAGCACCCCAGGCAGTGGACAAGCCACCGGGTTCAACCCCTGGTCCAAACACCAGCATTGGAACGCTGACTATTTAGTGTAGAGTAAGAGGACAGAGTGGAGGCAGCTCTCGACCCTTGGATGGTGCACACCACATCTTGTGAGTGGCGATCTGAGCTGGGGAGGAGAACACAGTATCCACTATCGTAGTGAAGGGGGGAGCCGAACTGCAGCCTGTGCCTTCGGCAGATCAGGCTGTTCGTCGAGCAAGGCACAAGCCAATCCGAGCAGCGCTCTGAAAGGGGTCATACATGCTGATGAGGTGCCGTGGTGGGCAGGAAGAGAAGCCACTCTGCTGCCCTTGCTGCCATCGCAGGTGGGGTCATGGCAGGTAGTAAAATCCGTGCTCCACCGGACAGAAGGGTTCAGCTCCTGACGAGGAAAGGAAAGGTCATGGGCACAGACATGCACCGTCATGCAGGAGGGAGCGCCTCCCTGCATGGCGAGCATATGTGTTAATCCAATGGGAAGTCGCGGCCACCGGAGGGGATGAGATTATACCCACCATGCGAGGGCCATCCGTGCTCTGCCGTTTGGGGGGGCGCAGGCCACATCGTCAGACCTTCACACATTATACACATCACACGAGGGGGTTGGGGTTCCCTCCCATGTGTGGATGAGAGGTCCACACGAGGCAGCGAAGCCGCTCTAGGGGCTCATGGCCATGCCTCTTCCCTAGTGAGGGGAGGGAGGCAGGGGCAGACATTGTTGCCAGGGAATCCACACGAGGGAGCGTAGCCACACTTGTGGGCTCATCACCACGCATCTCGACCGGCAAGGGTGGAAGAGGGCAGGTGAAGACAGTGTAGCTATACAAGTGGGCTCAGGACAGCCACCTGACCGCTCAGCTATCCCAACAGCTAGCATGTAAGACAAATACACATCCATGTATTCCCTATGATTCCAGACATCAGAGACACCAGTGTTCACAAACTAACAATACAACAAACACAATGAGAAAACAGAGGTCCAAGGTCAGACCATATTAGTGAATGACTAATCATTCATGCAGCACACCTGGGGTCACTGAACAGATCTCAGCCTCATTGCCACAAACAACTGTCTCCACCTGCTGGCATGTAAAGCGGAAAGAGGATTTTTATCAGAACTTCCTGAATTTTTATCTACTCTGGTTTTAAATTATGACAGAATTGTTCTTTGTGGCGATTTTAATATTCATGTTGATGACCCCAACAATGTTAATGCAACTGACTTTTTAAATATGGCCACTTCTTTTAACTTCAAACAACATGTCAAAGGGCAAACACATAACCGTGGTCATACACTGAACTTGATTTTTACCCTGGGTGTCAGCATCTCCTCTGTGGAATTTGTGGACATGACCATATCTGACCACAGATGTATTGTTTTTAGCTGCGATTCGCCTGTTACTCAAGCCGCCTCACCAAGCTCCGTGTGTTCTCGCATCTTTAATGAACAAAGTGTTTCAAAGTTCTGCACATTCAGAGCCAAAGCCAACACCTGTCTGATTCCAACACCAACAATCTGGTCGATCACTTCAATCATATCTGCTTGTCGTCACTAAATATTACTGCTCCTCTAAAGGTTAGGCCTACGTCTAAAGCTAGTAAGCAACCCTGGATAAATGACAGCATTCGCAGCCTAAAAAGGGAATGTAGGAAAGCAGAGCGCAGATGGAAAAAATCTAGTCTCCGAGTCCTTTACTTCAGTCTGAAGGATTTATTAATTAACTACAATAACATGGTTAAGGATGCGAGAACACACAATTTTTCTGAACTCATTACTACACATAAACACAATCCCAGGTTTCTGTTTAAGACTGTGGATCAGCTGGTAAACCCAAAGCCTCCTTGTGCCTCAGCTGGAAGTAATGATGACTGTGAATTGTTTTTATCTTATTTTACCAATAAGGTGGTGTCAATCAGAGCCTCTATGACCCCCGCCTCTTACTCAGAGGTTCCTCACCAGCAACAAGAGAGTTTTAACCAGTTTTATCCCATCGACTTGTCTGAGCTTTTAAAAACAGTATCACAAATGAGAGTGTCCTCCAGCCCACTTGATGTAATACCTACAAAGTTTTTACTAAAAGTAATAGATTCTGTTGGGCCCCATTTGATCTCTGTTTTTAACAGCTCCCTATCTACTGGTTGTGTCCCTGATTATTTTAAAACAGCTTGCGTGAACACACTTTTAAAGAAACCTGGTTTAGATCCCTCCCTCCCACATAATTTTTGACCAATTTCAAAACTGCCTTTTATTGCAAAGATTCTAGAAAGAATTGTCTCCAAACAGCTGCTCCCTGTATTGGAAAATAACAAATTATTTGAAAAGTTTCAGTCTGGTTTCAGGTAGTACCACAGCACTGAGACTGCCCTGCTTAAAGTCACCAATGACCTTTTAATGTCTGCTGATGAAGGTATGTGCTCTGTCCTGGTACTCCTGGACCTTAGTGCTGCTTTTGACACCACTGATCACAACATCATGTTAGACAGACTGAGGCACTGGGTGGGGATCTCTGGTACTGCTCTAGAATGGTTTTCATCCTACCTGTCAAATAGGAAGTTTTGCGTGTCTGTAAACAACTATGTCTCTTCGTTCTGTCCAGTTAAATATGGTGTGCCTCAGGGGTCGGTCTTAGGACCCTTTTTTTTTTCCTTGTATCTGCTTCCCCTTGGACATATTATCCATAAACATGGCATTGCTTTTCATATTTATGCTGATGACACACAAATATACTTGCCCGTCAGATCCACAGACCCTGGAATGCTGAGTTCACTTACCGACTGCCTTTGTGAAGTTAAAAAATGGATGTCAAATAATTTCCTCCAGCTGAACTCAGACAAAACAGAAATCCTGGTAATTGGGTCCCAGCAGATGGCAAAACAAATACTGCCATCTGCTGGTTCCCCATTAAATCACATTAAGCCTGTGGCAAAGAACCTTGGTGTTTGGTTTGATAGTAATTTAAATTTCGAGCAGCACACCACAAAACTTGTTCAATTATGTTTTTATCAACTTAGAAATATATAAAAAATTCGATCTATGTTAACTTTTAAGGACACCGAGACCATTTTACACGCCTTCATCTCATCACGCCTGGATTACTGCAACAGCCTTTTCACTTGTTTAACCCAAAAATCTATTAATCGACTCCAGACTGTCCAGAACTCAGCTGCCAGGCTTTTAACCAGAACAAAGAAATATGACCGCATTACTCCTATTTTAGCTTCATTACACTGGCTCCCAGTGTGTTTTAGAATTGACTTTAAAATTCTATTGATCACTTTTAAAGCTCTTCATGGCCTTTCGCCTTGTTATATTTCTGAACTTTTAGTCCCATACGCACCAGCACGTACCTTGAGATCCTTGGGCAGAGGTCTGTTGTCTGTTCCAGAGTCTCGACTGAAAACTAAAGGGGACGAGCGTTTGCTGTCAGGGCCCCGAGGCTCTGGAACAGCCTGCCCGAGGAAATCAGGTCACCTGAGTCAGTGAACTCTTTTAAGTTCCTTCTTAAAACATACTTTTATAGGAGAGCCTTTCCCAATCTTATTTGACTTTATTTTATCCCTTTTATTTCATTCTATTTTACTAATTTTATATTTATCTTAAACTTGTATTTTAGTCTTTTCAATGTTTTCTTGCTTTTATCTTCTATTGTTTTTGTATTATTGTCTTTACACTTGTTAAAGCACTTTGTAACTTGTTTTTGAAAAGTGCTCTACAAATAAAGATTATTATTATTATATATTAGCACTTTGCTTGAAGCATAATGAGGCCCTTAGATTTTCATTCTCCCGAGCAACCCACAGCACATTTGTCACATTCTGCCTGTCAGCCATGTCTAGTGTGCACTCAGAGTTTTGGTCAGTTTCTGTTATTTAGTCGGTTGTGTTTTGGTTTTCAGTCTTGTCTGTCTGTGGTCTTGTATTTAGTCTTCTTGGTATCTGCCTTAGTAGTTGTTCTGTTCCATGTTTAGTGTTGTCCTGTTTCCCAGTTGGTTCCGTCTCTGTTCCCTACTTCATTCTGTTAGTCAGTTGTTTCTTGTTTTGAGGTTCGGTTCCTGCTCTTGTGTTCTCTGCGTAGCCTTGTTTATTACCATTACTATTGAATTCACTGTGTCGAGTCATGTGTGAAGCGTAGAGTAAGCGTCAGTGTCTTTTTCTCTGCTGTCTTGGATTATGGATTAATCTACCTGAATTGCATCTCCGCTCTGGTGTCTTGCGTTTGGGCTCACACACCTCCTCTGCACTCACTCACGAATCCTGACAACATTAATTGAAATTAAATTATCAATACAGGACAGATATCTACACAAGAATTCTGTTTAAGGCATCTACTGGATCAAACCTCTGGTTTTTAAAATCTGGTCCAAAATCCTTCAATTTAATCCAGGTGACTGATCAGATACAATCTGAATCAGTATTTTTCCTGATCTGATCAGGAAAAAAAACTGCATTTAAAATAATTTCAATCAATAACAGTCATTTTTAGAGAGCACAAGTTAAGCAGAATACCTCAGTCATCTCTGATTCTGGTATACATTTTCAGACTGTAATTATTTCTGGACTTAATGTCATGTGGGAAGCTTTGTTTTGGGTTCATGAACTCCTAGCCAAAAGAGACATTTATATTTTAATGGCTCTGGGCATAGGCGCTCTATCAACTTTGTAAACTACTGTAGGTGAGCTAATTAGCAAGGACAGATGCACAATTCTGAGATGATGTGCCCCGAGGCATCACTACCATTGCCAGGTTTGCTGAGGCATCAAAGTGGCTATAACAGGCAGATTTTCCAGGTCAGGGTGCCCAGAGGAAATGTCTGAGGGAAAACCAACACTCTGCTCTCTGACATTTGTGTGAAATCACCTTAAGGCAAGAAACTTGAAGGCTTCATTATATAGAAAATTATAGTAATTGGCACAGGCTCTATAAAAGAATTTGGGGAAAGTTGATTCAGAAGCATCTTAATAGTGCCACAATGTCCAGTACAATCACAGTCTTGATTGACAGGACTGACATATTTTTCTTCCTTTCCTAGAAAGGTAAATACCCAGCAGCCTTCCAGTATTTTATCCAGCTTAAGTGTAACATTAATTAAGACCCCACTCTAACCTTATGGACTACAGTTGAAAATTAGCCTGCTGGCTAACACTGGCACATTTACAGAAATGTTTATTAATGTGCACTGTCCTTAAATAAATAAATGAAATGAAATGAAATGAAACCTCTACACTACTAGTTCACCTGAATAAAATGATTACAAGAGAAGGGGGTACAACTAAGAAGTGCATCCAAAGAAATTATGATGGTCTACAGCAGCAGAGTGAGCCTGCAGCCAAATGCACTGATTACCTATAGACCTATACAGTATCTCACAAAAGTGAGTGCAACCTCACATTTTTGTAAATATTTCATTATATCTCTTCATGTGACAACACTGATCAAATGACATTTTGCTACAATGTAAAGTAGTGAGTGTACAGCTTGCATAACAGTATACATTTGCTGTTCCATCAAAATAACACATCACACTGCCATTAATGTCTAAACCGCTGGCAACAAAAGTGTGAATGGGGAGCAGGTGTGTTAAATTTGGTGTTAACAGAGCAGGAACAGTCCAAAAGGTGAATTTTAAACAGAAAACTGAGTAGCTGAGTCCAAGTAATCCAAACGGTCACAGAATTCAACAGATAAATCCTACAGTGAACAGATCCAGAACAGACAGGGCAGGACAGGGAACAGAGCCCAACTAACTACACATGACATGAGACAGAACATCACAAGCTAAAATGAGTGGACAAAAACTGAGGCAAACACAGGCAATATATATACACAGAGCTAACGATGTCTAGAGCTAACCCCAAAGACCACACACCCAAACACAAGAAAAGCAATCTAGTGTATGCGGTCCAATGCAGTGAGGAATGCACAGACCTGTATATTGGGGAGACTAAACAACCACTACACAAACGCATGGCTCAACACAGAAGGGCCAACTCCTCAGGTCAAGACTCTGCAGTCTACTTACATCTGAAGGACAGAGGACACTCGTTTGAGGACCACCAGGTACACATTTTAGACAGAGAAGATGGATGGTTTGAAAGAGGTGTCAAGGAAGCCATCTACACCAGGGTTGAGAAACCGTCATTGAACAGGGGAGGGGGTCTACGCCACCACTTATCCCCCACTTACAATGCTGTCCTTTCATCACTTCCCAGGAAACTCAACAAACGTAACCTATTGGCCTCAGGTGAAGATACCAACGATGGTCGTTCAGTCTTGGCCACAGGTAGTCTTAACGACTGTAATGACTGTCGTCAAAGCAACAAGGAACACTAACGAACCAGCGGTATCGATGACCCGTGCCAACGACCCCACTGAGGTTAAATAGCTGAGTTTCACTGCCAGTCAGTCAGAATTGAAGAAGTCCTTTGGATGAGGGACGAAACGTCTTCCAGTATCTTCAACCAAGTCCAGTTGCCCTTGATTTTAACCTTCGTTGGATAACAGAGTTAACGAGCAGGGCGGGAGCAACACAGATGACAGAGATGAGACTAACAAGACTCAGGCAGGCAGAGAGACAGCAGGGAAAAACAGACAGACACTAACAGGTTCCAAAACACAAGACAAGAATCTAACTGGAATTCAAAAACACAGACAAGACAGACCAAGTAACTGAGAAACACAGGCAACTCCATAAGACAGAACAGGCTAACACAGATCATAAACAAATGAACAATAAATCAGGCAGAGATCACAATTAACACTTAGCAGACAGGTAGACAGAAACCAAGCATGAAACAAATGTCAGATAATAACAGAATGAGACAGGAACTAAGGCAGGCAAAGATCAACAGGAAAAAGACTGAACAGCACTAAAGGCACAGAATAGACTACAAACTAATAATACAGATAGACTACAACATAAGACAACAGACAGGACAGAAAACCAAAGACTAAGTAACAGATACAGAACAGACTAAAATAATCAGACTGACTGAGAACTAAACAGGGCAGACAGGCACACAGTACTTATACTCATCCTCATACTGGTCACTGGAAGTTCAGGATGGCAAAGAACTCTCTGAGGATCTGATAAAAATATACATAAAGATGGCTAGGCTATAAGAAGATAAGAAGACAAGACCCTGAAACTGTGCTGCTGCATGGTGGCCAAGACCATACAGCGCTTCATTTGAACAGGTTTTACTCAGAACAGGCCTCTCCATGGTTGACCAAAGAAGTTGAGTGCATGTGCTCAGTGTCATATCCAGAGGTTGTCTTTGGGAAATAGACATATCAGTACTGCCAGTATTGCTGCAGAGATGGGGGGTCAGCTTGTTAGTGGTCAGACCATACGCCGCAACTGCATCAAATTGGTCTGCAAGGCTGATGTCCCAGAAGGAAGCCTTTTGTAAAGATGATGCACAAGAAAGCTTGCAAACAGTTTGCTGAAGACAAGCAGACTGAGGACATGGTTACTGGAACATTGTGGTCTGATGAGACCAAGATAGACTTATTTGGTTCAGCTGGTGTCAAGCGTGTGTGGTGACAACCCAGTGAGGAGCACAAAGGAGTGTCATGGTCTGGGGCTGCATGAGTGCTGCCGGTACTGTGGAGCTACAGTTCATTGAGGGAACCATGAATGCCAACATGTACTGTGACATACTGAAGCAGAGCATGATCCCCTGCCTTCGGAGACTGGGCCACAGGGCAGTATTCCAACATGATAACGACCCCAAACACACCTCCAAGACGATCACTGCCTTGCTAAAGAAGCTGAGGGTAAAGGTGATGGACTGGCCAAGCATATCTCCAGACATGATTACAGGGAGTGGAAATGTTCTCTGCTTCACCTGTGCTTCTAGCTGTCCATTCAGGGCTTTGGCTTCCAGAGGATCCTCCAGGGACACCATTACGAGTCCCATTTGCAGAGTAACTTGCCAGCAATTAAGCTTTCATCTGCTCCTGAATCAGTTAGTGCAGTGAGGTACAGAGACCGTGTGCAGGAGGGTGGCACTGAGTAGTGGCCAAGGGGGAGGACTGCTCAGCTAACCAGTATCTCTCCAAGTAATGACTGACAGGAGGGGTGGGAATGTTATCCAACAAAATTCCAATGGAGATCAACACATCTATGACATTGTCCTTAAGGAACAGTTTCTGCAGCCAGAGTCTGGAATTCAGTGGCCACACTGCGAGAGCCCTGGCAGAGACCAAGGAAACGTTTAACCCAGACATAGTGCAGGGTACAGACTAGTACCATCTTTTTCTGCAACCTGTACAATGAGATGGTCCTACTAATTCAAAGATCCCCAGAGAAAATCTTGTTTCATTTTTTAGTAAATCAGCTCTGTTTTAAACAAAAAGTGCACCAGTGAGACATCTCAGTTACTGAATACTGATACTTGAACTGTGGGGTGAGAGTCTAATAGTTTCTTCATGAGGATATTGACTTATAAGTGGAAATGTTATTCGCCGTCATGTAATTTACAGCGTGTACACTACCTCTTGCTAAAAATCCCAATGAGCTTCATTCTTACTACCCCCTCAGGCCACAGCGTCAAATTTTGCACACAGGTTGCCATGGTAATTAGTTTCATCTAATTGGCAGATATGTTATCATCTTTTTAAAACTGGTTTCCAAGTATTTACAACATATACGAGTCTCGACAGACAAATATAATGGCATATAACCAATGGGGGGTAGTTTTAGTTTTTTTTTTAACAAATACATTTCACAGAAATAGTTCATATCAATAAAACTAAAAATGTCTTGCAGATTTTTTTACATATGAAATCTACCAACAAAAGGTAAGATTACACCAACTGAACCATTGGATGACTTTTAATGTGAAATGTGTTGGAATTTTTCAGTTCTATTGACAGTAGCTTGGTCCAAAAAACTATGTTTGTGCTACAGAAATGTACATGGTACTGTATTTATCAAGACAAAAGGTTAACATTGCTGAATTTGCATTAACTGTGGACAATGAAAATAATAAAGGCCTGGTTCTCTAAAGAAATAAATAACTTACTTTATGCACTGGTTGTAGCTGTAAGTAAACTTTTGATTGGAACAACATCTGCAGTGTCTGTTAAACAACTTTAACGTGTTTTTGCTGAGAATAAACCAGAGACAGCAGGCGCTGCTCTTCAGGGTGAAGAGCCATCTCTTTACATTAAGTCATGTAAAGTTTACTGCTCTGCTACTGGGAACCAGGACCCAGTTTTTCTAAGTGGAGCTGCAATATTGCTGATGGTGGAAGTTTCTCCTCAGCTTTTAATCTCAGCGCTCAGTGTTGGCTGGCTGTTCCAATAGATTATCCACTGGGACCCTGTTAACGATGACTATCACATATACAGTATAGACATACACACAGACCCAATTAAAAATGATTAACATGCACACACAATAATCACATGGATCCACACATGAAAAGAAACAAAAGTGCACAAGCATTCAAATACAGCACATAATTAGTGCAAAATCATGCATGCACAATCACTCAAGAGCAGGGGGAGTATAGATAGCATATGCCCAAATGCACACAGACACACAGACACACACACACACACACACACACACAGAGGTGGAAATGAACTTTTTGGCTCACCTGCCAAAGGACTAGAAGATGAGAAAAATCCACCAGCCAAGCACATTTTTTACTGACCAAAATTATAACTTGCCATTTTTATTTAGATAATAAGGTAATATGTTGAATACAAACTTGAAGATGCCAGATAGATTTTACTTAAGACATAACAGTAAAATAAGGGACCGACCCCCCCCCCCCCCCCCCCTTAAAGGGTTGTTTTCATTTATTAAATCCTTGTACAACAAAAACAGTCTACATTGTTCTCTAATTTTGGTAAGTACCAAAAAAATCATAAACATTTATGGAAAAATGACTGTAGCTTGTAGTTTGCTATTGCACATCATAAATCATTTTTCTGGTTCGCACATATCCATTTTAAAGGCAAATGTGAGTGAAATACTCTGTTTAGAAACGCATCATCCATCCTGAACCCGTTGGGCTGCTTGTCTTCTTTTTGTTTTATTGGCGGTGCCGTTGACTTCCCTTTACTGTCACAGAACTGTTCTACACTGCCAAAGCAAAACAAAGCAAACAACAGCAGGTATTTTATTTAGAAGGGTTGAAAATACGGGAGCTTTGCCAGGAGATTTTTCACTAGAGGACACCGTGAGGGAACGGTAAAATACGGTTGAAGCCCGGGGAAAACTGGAAGGATGACAGGTATGCACATTACGGTGGTAGCCATCCATCCATCCATCCATTGTCAACCGCTTATCCTGCATACAGGGTCGCGGGGTACAGTGGTAACTAGCTACTTACAGTAAATGCTAAAAACACTCCAGGTACTTCAAGCACGACTTGACTGCTCCCGTTAATCAGACACAACTAACCTGAAATGAACATAAGCAACAACCTAGCAACGCCTCTAATCCGTGTGTTACACGATTTTAGATCCATTGGTGCAGCAGGGACTGGTTTAACAGCGATAGTGAACAACAATGATCTCCGTCAAATAGATATTATATGGCGCAATTGTACCGAAATACATTTACCCGCCAACACACCAATGGATATCAAGATGCACACATTAAAATAGAATAGAATATCACTTTATTGTCTGGCCAAGGCTGGAAAATCATCTTTGGTCTCACCAGACCTATAAAAACATCACTAAACATATATAGACATATACAAACATATTCAAACATCATATCACATCGGTGCTGTACATCTCTCCGCACATCACTGCAGTTTACCCCATACACTCAGTGTACAATATACTTTCTGTACAGAAAGATACCAATTAGTGCAGTTTGTTCATTAAATTAGGTATAAATATTTCTTATAGATATTTCTGGTACTCTGTATCGTCGTCCTGAAGGGGGCAGCTCAAACTCAGTATTGAGGTTTTTTTAATGACCAACGATGCTCAGGGCCTTCCTATGTAGAGCTGTACTGTGGAGGTCATCCAGTGACTTTTGTTGGCGGCCTGTTACCTTTCCTGCTGTTTTAACTATGCTGGCTAGCTTGTTTTTGTTTATAAGTGTTAAAAGAACCAGACCGAGATATTAAACACGAGAGTTCTCTCTATCAGGCTGACAGTCTTTCTCCAGGATGTTTCGACTAACACCACAATCATTCAGTTTCCTAATTAAAAACATTCCCTGCCCAGCTTTTTTACAAATGGAATCAGTATTTTCAGTAATGCTTCGTATTTTTATAGCGCCTTTCTAGTCTTTTCGACCAAAGTACTTTTACACTAGATCGGCATTCACTGAGCCTAAGTGCTCAAACAGAAACTAACATTCACACACTGGTGGAACAGCCACCAGAGGATTGAACCACCAACCCTCTAATTAACAGGCAACCCGCTCTACTACCTGACCCACAGCTGCAGGAGGTAAGCAACACGGGTGGCTCCGCATGATGTAAAATCAGCTCCTTTGTTTTCACAGCATTAATTGACATACAGCTGGACCTACACCATAGCTCCAGCCTGGAAACCTCAGCAAAGTAGTCAGAGACTGCATCATTCTTATAAAAGAGACCAGCTAAGGCCATGTCATCAGCATATTTAAATAGTTTATAATTGCTGTCCTGCAGTGTCATCTCATTATAGAGAATAATAATGGTGATAAAACACAACCCTGAGGTGCTCCTGTGTTTAGGACAGTTTCATCCGATCATGTTCCTCTGATACAGACTCTCTGTGGGTGGTCAGTTAAAATGTCCTTGACCCAATGTAAAAGACCAACATTCACAGTGTGACTGTCGCCCAGGAAAACCGTAAGTAACATTTCGGGTATTGTCAATTTGGCGGCACAGAGTACCAGGAGAGGGGAGGGCTGCAGAGTCGGGGCCGTGGAGTGTAGGATGTGGGCTACTTAACAAGATCACACGACTCGCCAGTGCTTCCTTGTTGTAGTGACAAGCGGCGGTGACCGAGAGGGCTGACGGAGCGAGCCGTGAGAGAGCAACGCAACCCGTGGAACCGCTGAGGGGGGAACTGAGGAACCGTCTGAGTGATTGTTGCCCCGCTGCCGAGAGCTGGCGAATGACTGTTTATTCCCCTTTGGTATAGCTCTCTTTTTAACCTGTGATTTTAGTTAGGCCTTTTTAAACTTGTATTATTTTTTAATATTTTTTAATAAATTGTTAAATTTATTTTAGCCTGTGTGGTTTCTGCTCTGCTCTAACCCCGATTTAAAAGAACCTGTGTGAGTCCTAGGGCTCGTTGTCGGCGTTTCCCTTTAAAAATATTTTATTTAAATCTTTTAATTGAGAACTTTTATTGTACGCCAGCCACACTTAGCTTGTCCACACTCTCTCTGTCCCAGGCCTTGATTGTCTTGACAGTGGGCTTTTTCCCTCTTCATCCGTTGCCTGTACTTCAGCAATAAATGAATGACAGTATGGTCTTACCAGTGGAGGTCTGCATATTGCCTTATATGCATCCTCGATGTTGCCACAACATAAATCAAGAATACTTGTCAACCTCAACATCATAGCCTAAATTAGGAGACCAAACGTATTCCCCTCCAGAAACTGTGTGTCAACCCAGAGACTGTTGTCTTGTAGTATGTGGTAGATTTCTTGAAATGCAAGAGCATTGGTTTAAATTTAGTTTCAATAGTGGAGATCTCAAATGACTCAAATGAAGAGGAGGGTCTGGAGGTGCGTTCTGGTTACATTTCTGCCTTTTCTGCCACAATTTACTGTGGAAAAGTTTTCATTTATGTAAACACAAAAGGGAACACAAAATTCTGGCAGCAGGTGACAATTCAAAATATAAAAAATGTAAGGCTTTCAGACATTCTGCAGCTATTGCTTTTAAATAGCCAATATTTCTCCTGTAGATCAGCTTTTCTAATTTAATAAAATCAGTGCACATGCAGGCATGATTCAGTCTTCCCTCATCATTTGTGTCTTTTGCATGGGGGTGTGCATGTGGCACCTTTTCACCTCAAATAAGTACATTTTAAAGTTAAGACTTTAATAAATCCTGTGTTTTAGCAGGTGTTCTGCTCATGTTCAAAACTTTCTGCACATTCATAAGCTCACACATCTGTGTTCTCTGACATGTTGAAAAAAAGATGTAATACTAAGACACTTACGTCACCATTTGATGAGAATTCACAAGATCTTTTAAGTCTACCCTCTGCTGTTCATTATTGCTCCACTGGAATTATCCCCTTTAGACCGTTTGACCAACACAGTTCACAGACTGCATGTTGCATGTGAAACCGAAACCAACTGAAAAACACTCACCACAAATCCATACACACGATAACTTCAGCAGCTCACAGTCACAAACAGAGCCATGCTGTGCCTCAGATTTTAGATGTTTAAATAGCAAAACTCTACATGACACGATTCGTCACACTGTCTGGACTCACAGCGCGAGCTGCACTTAAATACTATCATGTCATACGCCGGTGTCACAACAGCCAGGTCGAGTTCAATTGCGGCAAGTCGAAAACCTTCTCTTGCGGCGCCCCCTGACATTTTGCGCCCTAGGCAACCGCCTATGCCGCCTATGACACGGGCCGACCCTGGTGTGAACACAATGTTAAAACTGTCAGATACGCGCTCAGCTGCCTTCTTGTTATTGGGACCCAGATCATACACTAAAATAATTGTGAGTTGCCCAAATTCACGGGGTAAATAAAAGGTTCTAAAAGATACCACCAGGATCTTAAAGTCTCTTGTGCATGTCTGTTCAACCATGGTAAACTGTGTAGCCCATTTTTTGTCAACCAAAATGCAGAGCCCCCCGCCAATAGTTGATTTGTGACTTTACCTTATCTCCTTGTTTAACCATGTGTCGGTGAAACAGATGAGATTACCGCAATTGAAGTCCTCCTCATGTTTGACACGAAGTAATACCTCACCCAGATTGTTGTTGCTGAGTGATCTCACATTTGATAAGAGTGATTACTGGAAGAGGGCGACGACTTCTCCGTCTCCTTCTCTGGTTTCTAATTCCTCCTCTGGAGCCTCGCTTTTTCAGTTTTTCTCTTCTTCCCCCACTTCAAAGGGCAACTGTTGAAGATGGTCACAACGTCCAAGCTGTCTGCATGCATAAAACAAAAAATACTAAATCTTACACACACTCAGACACACAAAATCAGAGAGAAGGAGAACGATGCGAGAGTGAGCTTAATAGTGGTTTGTTTTGTCACGCTTGGATCATCAGTTTGCCATTTATTTTCATCACAATTAAAGCTCAATAATGACTTCAAAAAATACATCGACAGCATGACAAATCTTTGCACAGAAGACATTACCTCCTTAGTGGAGGTAATCGCTTTAGGTAATTGTGCAGTTACTGTACACATAATTTACTATCCAGATTAATGGGGTGGCTGTGGCTCAGGAGATAGAGCGGGTTGCCTGTAATCGGAAGGTCAGAGGTTCAATCCCTGGCTGCTCGAAGTGTCCGCGGGAAAGACACTGAACCTCAAATTGCCCCTGGTGACTGTTCCACCAGTGTGTGAATGGTGAATGCAGACGTGGTTGAGAAGACTAGAAAGGCGCTATACAGTTATTACATTTTTAGTACCATATGTGTGGATCCTTTGGCCATCTGATGGTTTCACATATGTGTTGCAAATTACAATCTCAGTGCTGAACATGTTGCTACATCTTCCTCATTATTTCCTGTTGGTTTCACTGAGAACAGAAACTGAACAGTCTGATATTTTGAAGATGTGACAGTCATGTTTGGCATCACAATAACATACAATAAATACCACTGCAGTGCATGAAATAAAATGAGGGCCCTGCACTCCTTTCTGTGTATCACAATAGAGCCCTACGTCCAGGGTGTAAATATGATCCAGAATTTCTTTGTCACATGTCATCCCCTTTTCCTGTCTCAAGCTTTCAAACTGTCCAAGGCAAAAGAAAGTTTGAATTTCTCACACACTGTCAGCATGTTTGTCATTAAGTTTACTGAAAATGCAGTGTTTCAGTTACAGGCTCTTGTCAGACATCCTAGATGCCCAGATACTTGAAGTCAACGTTGCATTGTAAATAAACTTACTGGCATCACTGTATGTAATAATACTACTAATACTACTATTGTACTGGCAGTGTGCAGGAATTCAAACTTTCTTTTGCAGAAAAGGATGGTGGGTATGACTGAAAGAGATTGATTGAGACACTAGTCAAGTAAGATGAAGGGTCATTAATTAAATAGTATAAATGAAACAAGCTGCTGCTCTTCTGCTGTCTGAGGTGTAATGTGTGGCAGTGCAGTCAGACAGCTGCTGCTTTGACAGGAAGACAGTTTTTGGATGCATAATCTATAATTGACTGTATTTTAGGCTCTTACGAAAAATCTCTTCAAGATAATTTAATTCCTGGAAAGATAAAGATGGTGCCACCAAGAATGAATATAATCAGTGGATTAATACATAACACTTCTACACAAGTGTATTAATCCATTGACTATTAAATGTAGACCTGTGTTAGAATCTGTGGTGGATGTGGCCTTATATGGGCATGTCGTTTCTGCTGTGGTTGAAATAAAGTTCTACCTGTTTTGTATACTGGGGCTTTCAATGAATCCATTCATTATTCAAGCAACAGAAGAGTACTTGCCAACAGTAAAATGAATTATTGTTTAAATAACTTATCAAGCAAACATGCTGAACATTTGCTGGTTCATCCTCTCATATGTGAATATTTTTTTCCTTTTTTATATCAAAATATTATGTTTGTGGTTTTGACTCTTCAGGGAAATAAGAAGACATCCGTTTGGGATTTGGGAAATTATGATTTCAGTTTGCATTTTTCAGTATTTTCTGATGAGAAATTAGCACAAATTGATAATGATTATTGTTGGTTGTAACAATAATCTGTATACTATAGATAAACTGTTCTCTCCTATTTTTGCTTGTAGACAAAACCTTTCAAAAGTACAGTAAATTTAAAGTACACTTGCAATTCCCCTTTCGCTCAGTCTTTAGCTGCAGTGCTTGGGAAACCTAGTATGTCACAGTGAGCTTGTCTACACTGGCAGTGGAAGATCCCAGTGGAACATAGCTTTTGATTTCATTGCCTTTTTATGTAAATACACGTCTCTTGTGGGGGACGCGCACAGGCCCTAAAGCACTGCTTGCTAATTAATTACAAAAGGTACTTCAAAAACAAGGCCAAAGGTCGCTGCGGTAGCTTGATGTTTGTGATGAAAATCACAAGACAGTCACAGCAGGGGCTGAAAAGGAGCACACATCTGCATCTCCATTGGTATATGACCCTCATGTTTTGTACTTTAGTTTGATCAAATATGATGTGAATCTTAAATTACTCCTAATAAAGAAGTGAGATGAGCATCAAAAGCATCAGACAGGGGGAAATGCTGAGGACACAGCATTCAGAACAGAATTATAAACTTCATGACTTTAGCTTAATTGTTACATGACCTATAATTAGCTACTAATAGAGTGTTAATCAGTCTTGATTTTGTCATAGAAAATTATGACTGATTATGTAACTTGATGAAATGCACATTTTTCAAGTGAACACATTTTTTAATGCAGCTTTATTCAGTGACTTCTACGTAATCATACATTATTAGTAGTTTGTAGAACAGTGTCATGCCCCACCAAAACAACGTGGTTAGGTTTAGGACAGCAAAATTTAAAGGCAATAATTGACTCTCTGGATAAGTTTAACAGAAAGAGGAGAGACTAAATACACATTCTTACTTATCTGTTTCACACACACACCCTCTCTCTGTGTCTCTGTCTCTCCCCCCTCACCCCCTGATGTGGTCTGAGATAACGGGTGCCAGCCGCCTATAATAAAAGTAACACTGTAAACTCAAGTCTGAATTAACGTAAACTGTCTAACCAATCAGTAACCCAGCTAACATTAATCTGCAAATGCTGCCTTGATGTTTAACCCAAGTTTTATTTTTGTAGGACATGAAATGAGCAAGTTATTACTCCACAGAACTGACCTCTTGTTTGTAACAACATTGCCATCTACTGACAACAGTACATAATAGCTATAAATACCATCATGGTAAATCTGGGTAATATTGTAGCTATTAAGCTGTATTATGTAAAGCAAACTGTGTTGTTTAACTTCACATTAAAGTTGATCTCTTATCTGGAACATAACCTGCTCCGGAGCAGGTTAGCCGTTCAGCAAAAACCTTCGTGGCACCTGAGCTTTGATACTGTGGCTGTGTTCGAAAGGAAGGCAGTTGCCTCGCTGACTCGATACCGTAATAGACAGCTGCCTCAGAAGGCATCACTTTCAGGTGAAGGCAGATCTGTTTACATTAGTTTCAAACAGCCTTCCAGGGCAGCACTTACGGCAACGTGTGACGTCAGGACGTCGTCTTGCCTTAGCATCAGCTAACTAGCTATTGAAAAGCCAAACGACACCTCAGAAATCATACTGAACAAACTTGTTTGGTTACAGTCAGTTACAGTGTTTAGTTCTTGCTAGCTTTTCAAAAATCGAAGTGAGAAAACGACTAAAAACTTTTAAAAACGTTTTGTGCACAAATTGGGCTTGTTTGTCCGCAATCTTGACCAGTTTTCGAAAGCTACGGTGGCTGCAGCCGGGCTGCTTAACCCCTTAACGCCTGAATTTTTTTACAATCAAAAATTTAAAAAGATTATTTGTGTTTTCATTTGCTTTCAAGCTGATGTTAAATTAAGTGAAGATTGTTGTCTATAGAACATAGAAAAGATATAAATTCAGGTATGTGTAGGTATGATGCAAATTAGCGACAACAGGCAGTTCCTTGGTACGTATCGATGTTTTGGCTTGCAGTCTGCAAGGATGAGGTGTGATGCGAATTCGCGACAATCGGCGTCAAGGGGTTAATGGGTAATAATCAGCATCAGGTCATCATCGATGCTGCCTTCAAAACTGACCGTTGCTGGGGCAGCTTGAAGGCATCTCAGGAGATCGTTCGAGCCGTTTCGAACAGCACACGATGCCTGGATCGATACCTTCTGAGACAGCAGTTTAACCCGTTTCGAACACAGCCCTTTTAAATTTCTCTTAGCTATTTGGATAATGTAAGTATAAAAAACTAAGCATTGTCTAGACTTAAGAAAATTATGTCAGTGTATGTGGACACTGGGTTTATTTTACAACATAACACAAGTCACCAATGTGTGACAAAGTAGAAAACTATTTATTACAAAACAAACGTGTTTTTCCACATATCAGAACAGTGTGTGTATATGTATGTTTGTGTGTGTTTTCATGCCGACAGGATAAGGCTTCAAGTGGCACATGCTGTCTAAATGGACTGGCTCCAGTAAATGGGATCATCTGCCCATTGTGGTCAGGCCTGAAGCAGGCAGCCTCTTCAGATGTGATCTATAAACGGCCCAACCTCCCAGAATCTGTTCACTGTCCTCATTTCTTCTGAGAAGTCATCATCAGTGACGAATTTCATATGTTGCCTGAGTTTGAAATACCTGTCCCACTTCATTTTGTCACTGACGACTGGTATGTGTAACATTTTGGACCAGAAATTTTATATATATTCTAGATTTGATAACCAACAGTGTTCTGGCTCTATTTCTCTTATTTACGGATTTTAGCTCAGCTTTAATTGTATGCAGAAATGTACTCTTATTAAGCGACTTTGTGATATAAACACCAACAGCCACATGATCCAGTCGATTAAAGAGTTCCTTACGGACTGGCCACAGAGAGTGAAGTGCAGTAGTGATATTTTCTCTGATACATTTATTTTGAATTCAGGAGCACCTCAATGCTGTGTGCTTTCACCCGTCATGTTATTTTTATATACAAAAACATCCATATTTTTCTCCTGTTTTGATTAACAATAAGCCTGTTGAGATAGTAGTTGATGAGTTGAAATACTTAGGAACCATTTTTGATCGTACATTAAGTTTTACAGCCAACACAGTGTACATTTAAAAAAAAAAAACAATGCAGCGTCTGTATCTGCTCCAGAAATTGGACTCATACGACATAAGCAAGAATATCCTAGAGAGTGTTTATCGAAGTCTCATCGAATGCATTCTAACTTTTGATATATGTACATGGTATGGACATTTGGGGGCAGATTGTGCAGAATTACAAATTTGGCTGTTAAGATTATTAGGAAAGAAAAGAAACAGTTGGGATGTATATATAAAAAGCAGGTGAAACAAAAAGCTAGACAAATTGCATTATACCCCTTGTTTAATGAATTTACCAAATTGCCCTCTGGATGGCGCTATAGAGCAGCTGCAGCAACTAAGACCATTTACAAAATGTCTTTCATATCAAATGCAATAATCTTATTAAAATCATAATGTCTCCACACTGGAATCCTACCCATTATGGCCTGTGTTTATGTTGTGTTGTTTATTGTGTTGTATTGTGATTTTTAATGATGTGGTTTTTAATCTGCCTCTGAAGCCAAAGATAAATTTCCACACAATTTTTTGTTTCTTCACAAGCATACACACACACACAGCAGCAGGGTGTATTTCTATTTCTAATAAGTTATATCTTATTTCATCGTTTTAATTCTCCTATATTCTCCACCTTGTTTTAGTGTTTACTCTCTACTTCAATCTGCTGACCTTGCTTTTCCCCACACACTCACGCACCTTCACCTCAGGTCTCTCATTGCAAACACATCAGCTTTCCCCGCCATTTCCTGTCTCTCTTTCGCTGTATGTGTCTGCTCTGCTGACTTGTGTGACTGTGTTTCTCTGCAAAATGCCAAAATGGGTCGCCAAATATATCTCGTCCTGCACAAGTAAAGTCTGTATGAGAGTGGCCTAATCTTTACCTGACACACTAGGTTGGCCAAACACACCAAGAGACGGTGAAATGCAGGCACACAAATCATTATGAGACAAACACAAAATGTGAGAAAAGGCGCAGCGCCATCTTTAGCAAATACACAAGCACACAATATTATAAACACATCAATGAGCTACACTGTTGCACTGGGTGACATGTTCCTTCATTACCATGAACACACACACACACACTGTAGTTTATGTTGACTCAGTTCCACATACACCGTCCTGCTGCCCCAGATACTCACTAGAGTACCAAATGTGGATAAATCTGCTGCTAAAAGTAGCCAACAACAAATGCACTATTTCCTCCTGCTTGAGTGAGGTTTGAACAAAACTACAGTGGCCAGCTGTTTTAGGAAATTAGTTTTTTCAAACAAACTATAGATTTGTGAGGTGTATTTAAAGATTTATATCTTCACTAGATTCACCAATGGGTGAGTGCCACAGGCAGGGTAGAGAATTCAGAAAGTATTGAGAGATGGACTTACCCATAGTTGGTTTTGATCTTTTTATGAGATTTGTTGAACATCTAGAATAACTTCAACTTTAAAAAGGAGGTCTGGGTGGATGGTGGAACATACTTGACTTTTAATACAGGCTATGCATGAGATGTAATCATACGTGAAAGTTGCCACAGTCAGCATCTGTTATCATGTAATAATGTAAAAGATAAAAGATAAGAGTGCCAAAGATCAGGAGAAGAGAACGTGAAGTGATCCTGTACTAGGTTCAAGGTAGTAGATTTACATTGATTTGTCATTCTACAACACAGGTCTCCACAATAAAGTTAAATATAAAAAAATGCTATACACACAGATGTTGAACCTTTTTCAACAGATGTTGAGACAACATGGGGCTTATTTTTGCAATATTTCTCAGATGAAAAAAGCAGGACTGAGTGACGGCCCTGATGTGTTTATCAAATTTTAGTTGACTGTCAAAAATAATGCCTAAGTTTTTGGAGGATCTTTGAGGAGACATGACCAGACCTTCAGTTTTACTATGATTTAATTGGAAAAAAGACATCAAATTTTCAATTTCAGTCATACACTTGTACAGCGTGGTTAAATTTGAAAAGTCAAATAAATAAATTTGTGTATCATCCGTGTACCAATCATAAAGCACACAGCCATACTGATGGATTATGTGCCCTAAGGGGAGCATGTATAACAAAAATAAAATTGGTCCTAGAATTGACCCCTGAGGCGAACAAGTCAGAGGAGCACAGGTGGATGTCTTACCATTTGCTGAACTGAAAAACTTTTGGTTGGATAAATAAGAGGAAAACCAGTTAAGTGACATCCCAACCATTTTTAAAGCCAATCAATTAAAATAGTGCGGTCAATAGTTTCAAAGGCCGCAGAAAAATCTAAAAAAACTAAATGGCAATTTCACCGTTTTCTAACTGCATCAGAATATAATTTGTGACCCTGAGGAGAGCTGTCTCACTGCTATGTATTTTCACAAAAGCCAGTTGGTATATATCAAATATGTAAATTCCTTCAACCATTTCCAGAAGTTGTTTGCAGACCAGTTTTTCTAAGATTTTTGAAGTAAAGGGCAGTTTAGAAATAGGTCTATAGTTTGTTAGTATGGTAGGATCTAGGTGTGGTTTCTTCAGAAGGGGTTGAACTGAGGCCACTTTAAAAGATTTAGGACTTTAGGGACTGGTTTATAATAGTCAGCTGAGATGGGAGGCTCAATGTCAAGGGGGCACACGGAATACTGAGTATGGGAAACAGTCTCAATCAAGTCACTGAGGGAGATGAGGGAAAAGGAATCAAGTACGACAGGTCAGGTGTGAGGTGGCGCAGTATAGAGGTCGGGGGAGGGGGTGGTGGCTTGGAGGTTGGAAAGATGCTCCTATGGTGTTTTTTTATTTTTATTTTATTCTTGTCACGATCGTGGTGTTGAGGCAGGTTGGAGGACCCAAACGCAGGACACAGAGCGGAGCAGGTATAGTACAACGAAGGGTTTTAATAAACAAACAAAAGCGAGCACACTTACAGGTGAGTGGCTGAATAACTGAAATCCAAAATCCAAAAGTACAGGGAGACGAGACAAGACAAGACAAGACAAGACAAGCAAGGCTGGTTAGGCAGGCAGAGAGTACACGCACGACAGACTGGGGGGTAACATGAACAATGACCGGACAAGGACAAGACAGAAACACCAGGTATATATACACAGGGACTAACGAGCAGGGCGGGAGCAACACAGGTGACAGCCCAGGAACTCTCAGGAGGGTGGCCAGAGGGCAAGGCAAGGGGGCGACGGAGTTCGGGAGGTCGCACAAGCAGGCCAAGGGGACAAAACAGTCCGGGGGGAACCACCCAACAGACTCAACCAATAAAATCCCTTCCTGGGGCATTAGTAGGGTCATCTACATGAAAATTAAAATCACCAGCCATAATCACTGTGTCGTACTTGAAAACCACATCAGCATAAAATCAGAGAACGCAGATAAAAAAATACTGTTTGTTTTGGTGGACAATATATGGTAATGCAACATATAGGATCAGTGATGCTAATAAGACACGAGGGCCAAAAATCTGGTCATTCTTTTGACAGAAGGAAAAGAGCATTTGTGCTTTTGATCAGGTTGACAAATCCTTTAGGCTTGTGAGACCTCTGAATCACCGTCCAAATCTGCGATTTGTTCAGTGATTGGTCTTGACAGCTGACACCACTTAGAGCAAACAAGAATTTAGCCAATCAGAAACACGGCAACAGAAAAATGGCCACGAAAATGGCGAGTGTGGATGAAACTAACACAGTTCAGATTTTGGTCGTCCTAGGCATTTCTGTGTGGAGTTTGCATGTTCTCCCCGTGTTCGCGTAGATTTCCGCTGGGTGCTTCGATTTTCTCCCACCATCAAAGGCATGTATGCCAGAGTTCATAATTCCACCTATTAACTGTCATTTTTTTACCACCGGAGGATAATAAGCAAGCTGCTTATCAAGACAAGCCCCCATCCTGAGTCTCGATCCCCGGGTTCCTACCCAAAAACAAACAACCCCCTTAATCCCTCCATTCTGATCCCTTCATCTCTCTCCCCTCTAGCCTTCCATCCTTATACTCCTCATTATCTGAATAAACTACCTTTTTTACCTCACATAGGTGTGGTCTTTGTTAGTAATTACTTGTTAACACAAATAGCTAATCAGCCAATCACATGGCAGCAACTCAATACATTTAGGCATGTAGACGTGGTCAAGACAACTTGCTGAAATTCAAAGCGAGCATCAGAATGGGGGAGAAAGGAGATTTAAGTGACTTTGAACGTGGCATGTTTGTTGGTGCCAGATGGGCTGGTCTGAGTATTTCAGAAACTGCTGATCTACTGAGATTTTCACACACAACCATCTCTAGGGTTCACAGAGAATGGTCTGAAAAAGAGAAAATATCCAGTGAGTGGCAGTTGCGTGGATGAAAATGCCTTGTTGATGTCAGAGGTCAGAGGAGAATGGGCAGACTGGTTCGAGGTGACAGAAAGGCAGTTCAAATAACTCAAATAACCACTTGTTAAAACAAAAGTATGCAGAATACCATCTCTGAATGCACAACATCTCCAACCTTGAAGCAGATGGGCTACAGCAGCAGAAGACCACACCGGGTACCACACCTGTGTGAACTGAGGCTACAGTTCACACAGGCTCACCAACATTGGACAATAGAAGATGTGAAAAATGTTGCCTGTACTGATGAGTCTCGATTTCAGCTTTAGCATTAAAGCAATTCTGAAGGCCAAAGGGGTTCAACCTGGTACTGGCATACCTAATAAAGTTGCCTAATTATACTTAATTTGTCTTCATTGTGCCAGTACCATAAACACATCAAAAAGACATTAGCTTACTGTCCTGAACCCTCTATTACCATTCATGTTTCATCTCCTCCTCTCTGAAAAGAATTGGTCTTCAATTAAAGCCAGCTGTCCACCTTTGATATATGACTGCTGGAATTGCTTTGGCACCGGGAAGTTCTTCACCACCACTAAGTAATTTGTAACTGTGCAGGAACACATTTGTTCCTATCTGCCCCCCTATTCCTACTCATACGGGCACAGATTCAAATTTCTGATGAAACTAAATATACTGAGAGGAGGCTAACTGTTGAAAAGCAGTAACATCTCTGAGTAATGGCTCACCTTGAGCTTTGATACAGGAAGGGAGGGTAAAACTGTTTTGGTTTTGAAAAGGCACAAACTCGATGGTGGAGTGTTTAGATAAATATCTTTAATGACAACAGTAAGGCTGGTGGGTAGGTGGCAGGCAGAAGGGTGGTGAAGATGACTGAATGGAAATGGGCAGGGTAGAAGCAGCACGGAGTAGCATGAAATACATGAGACCGTGTGCATTTTCAAAAAACACCATATTTTTTGTCATACTGCACATTACTGAAGCACTCTTTGCACCCTGTGTGTTGAACGCTCCATTATAGCTATGGAGTGATGCATCACACTTCTAAAAGATCTTTGTTAGGAGTTGCACATGCGCAGTACTTAGTTAAGGAAGAAGCAGAGTAGGGCCTTAGTGTTGTAGTACTTGAGAGCGGTCTTGGTCTCGAGACTGATCTTAAGACCACTTTTTGATGGTCTCGGTCTCGACCGCATTTGTACTCGGTCTTGTTTCGGTCTCGGACATTGAGGACTCTGGATTTTATTTCAAGACCATAACTTTGGGAATATCAATAAATTGCTTTTGCATTGACTTATTTTTTTGTTAACATCCTAACTTTGATTCGATATAAAATGTGTTGTTACCGTTAACGGCCGTCACCCCTCCGCACAATGCTAAGCATGGAAAAGGAGAGTTGAATCAAGATGCTCATGTTGATTTCAATTCTTGGTGTTTGTATGTTGGTGTTTTAATGGGAAAGCGGATCTTCTCCAGTGAAGTACCTATGATCGCGTTCCACATTTTATTGTGCGTCATGTAATGTGGGGAACTGGTCTTGGTCTTGACTTGGTCTCGGTTTGGTAGGTGGATTGGACATGGATTGGAGCAAGAGTTTCAGAGTGGTGAGTTATTAATCTGTAACAAAAGTATCTTTCATCCATAAAGTTTTAACCGAGCTCTGTCTCTACATCACACTTTATGCCCACTGACTGCCTGGAGGCAGCAGGTGGACGTCTTGTCACTGTGTGCTGCAGCTCAGAGGGTATTTATCACCGGTGTTTTTGAGGGCATGTCTGACTAGCCGCTAGGCGAGCATTATGACTCGTGGTTGATATGTGACGTAATATGGTAACAGAAAAAAAGGCTGAACTACAAACGAGCTGTTTTCAGGCAATTCAGAGCAGCGTTTTGGGAGATGGGAACTCCCTTTGGGCTGGACTTTGGGCTTTTTCACTTTACAAACCTATTACATGCACAAAAAAAGATTTATAACTCAATAAAGGAGAGGGAAAAAGCCAAAAACCACAATCTGACCTCTTAATCTAATCTTAATCTAAGGATGGAAGGGCTAAGAAACTTGAAATATGTCATTATCAAGATGGAAAGAGGTTGTTTTTCATATAAAACTGTGATGAGCCTTTAATAATGACATTTGACTAGGTTGAGTACAAAAGACAGAGCATGTACTATAACTGGGGAACAAACTGTGCTGAAGCAGAAATATTTTGCAGTAACAAGCGACCTTGGAGTGTGATACAACAAATTTGACTTTGGGGAAGAAAGATGGCAGAAGAGTCTTTTTTTTGTGAGAGAGAGAGCTGGGAAGACATGTGATGCACACAGAAAAGGGCAAGAAAGATGAAGCTCCTATGAGAGTTTGGTAAAAGGTCCCCTATTAACTCATGTGCTTTAGCACCACAGACAAATCTGTCCTGAGTGTAAAGCGACACAGAGCTGGGAGCAAAGGGAGAGGGGTAGCTTTTAGGATGAGGAGAATGTTGCAGTTGTTGTTCCTTTGTGTCCCATTTATGCCCCCCAGTAGAGCCTGGTGACAAATCAGTACAGAATTAAATAAATAATAAAACAGACAAATGAGTATATTAAAACCCTCTTGTTAAAGTAAAATCTGTCTGGCACAACATGGTATCCAGTATAAGTTTGTTTTTCCTTTTAAGCACTTAAAATACAATGCCTATAAACTTTTCTTTCCAATATATTTTTGAAATATGTCCACTGCAGTGACACCATGCAATAAAAAAGTGATTCAGTGGAACTCGATATAGGTCGAAAAACCAGAAAGTATTTAAGTGCAAAATATAATCATTTTAAACAAATATTACAATCTACATAGGCAGAATATACCCTTTGGCGCATAACGTCCGTTGGAGTGGACAGATGTTTTTCAGTCACAGAACAAAATCTACAAGAAATATCTTATTTAGCCTAAATGTGGCTAAAAGTATTTCTAACATTGTTGGTGCAGGGAGGGAAACCCACTGCGAGGTTGGGGTTGTGGGCAGGGGGCCACCTCCCTGCGTGGCGAGCATGTGTGAGTCAATCCGACGGGAAGGCGCGGCCACCGAAGAGGATGAGCTGATTTCCACCTCACCGGGGCCATCCGTGCTCCGCCGCTTGGGGCCAGGCTGTGTGTTAGCTGTCCGGCTAATCTCTAAAAAGTCTGAATTAAGAACATCTATAGAAACACATTGCATTCGTTCTGTAAGATGTAAGTTTTTGAACCAATTGATTGCTGTGTTTCCTATTCCAATGTTACTTAATCTATTTAGCAAAAGCTCATGATCAACATTACGTCAATCACGACATACGTTATAATTTCAGCTGCAACATTTAATAAGAAAGGTTCTAAGTTGTCTGGTCCTGATGATTTCTTCGGGTCAATAGATTTAAGAGCAATACAGACATCCTCTTTTAACATGGGTCTAAAAACAAATGTTTTCGGTGGCGTTTCAGTGCAGTGATAACTTGATTTGGACTTATTGAAAATATAGTCAGCTGATACAAAGTGATTGTTAAAATGTCCAATTATGTCAATTTTGTTTTTAATTTTAACTGAATTTACAAAAATATGTTGTGGGAGACCTGAAGAAGAACTGGAACCAGAGAAAGATTAATTTACTTCCAGAATTTAGAGGGCTTATTGAGATTTTCGGACACATTTTTTAAATAGTAATCTGATTTTGCTTTTCTGGTCATGCTTGAGCATTTGTTTCTTAAGTTCTGAAAGCAGTCCAGTTAGCAGTAGAATTTGTGGCTTGAGCTTTGCCCCATGCAACATTTCTATCTCTGATCATAGAAGAGAATAGATCATGGGTGATTCCTCCCACTAACCCTAAATGTCTAAAAAAAGGAGCATACTTTTTACAAATAGCTGAAAAGACATTGTGAAAATATTCCCAGGCATCTTCCTCATCAGACATTCTCCAAGTTACAGTTGTACAGATCATGAATAAAAGCCTGTTTATTAAAACGTTGTCTTTTTTTTTTAACCTGTCCTGCCCAGCAGCCTGGTATAGAGTATGATGAGCTGGATACCATATTGTGCCAGACAGATTTTACTTTAACAAGAGAGTATTAAAATACTCCTTTGTCTGTTTTATTATTTATTTAATTATGTATTGATTTGTCACCGGGCCGGACAGGGGGGCAGACACGGGGATGGGGGGGCACAAACAGACAGCACAGAGAAAGGACAAGACCTGTAAGAGAAGGGGGATGGAAGGACAAGAGGGAAAAGCAGAGGGAAACACCAATTGCAGAAAGCAACGAAACCTGCAATAAAACAGAGAGGGGGGCTTGGGGAGGAGAAAAACAACAACAAACAAACACAAACAAAAACAAACAATAAAAATAATAATAGTAAAAAAACACAGCCGAACAGCAGCAATAAACAGCTGACATAGTAAGACAACTAAGAGAAAAATGAAAACAAGAAACAGTCCAGGACAATAAATAAGCAACACAGCACAGCAAGGAGAGCTGGAATAATAACAATTAATTTAAATAAGTAACTGAAAGAAAAGCATCAGGAATATATTCTACCAGGGACAACCTAAATTTGTTTGTGTCTGTGTGTGTCTGTGTGTCAGCCGACATCCCCCATGCCCAGCACGCCCCCCGGCCACCGTGCAACACCAGCCAAACCAGCAACGAGGCAAAATCAACCAGCTCAGCTGCATGCCACCAACAACCCACCCACCCGTCAAGGGCCGAGAACTCCAGGCACAAGTCCAGAACAAACCGGAGCACAGCCCTGCCCCGCACCCACACTGCACATCCCGAAATCTAACTATATACCTCAGTATCCAGAGGGGTCCAACAACTGGCCGACAGAGAAATGGGGAAGCATGGATCCGAGGCCAACGAAGCAAAACAGGGACGCAAACTGGTCCCTCCAAGCCAACGAGGAAATGCCTCCCCCGGACTCCAATGCACAAACTAAACGCCCAGCAGCCATCCAGAGACCCTGCCCAGGGAAAAAGTATAATGCGTCAAGATGCCCCACTATCCCACCGCAGCCCACCAAACCGCAACCGGATCAACCCAGAAGCCAGGGCACCCCACGACCCCCCAAAGCGCAAAGGACCCCAGACCGCATGTCCCGGGGGAAGCTGTACCCCGCCCCAAGGGGGCCCTGCCGCCAGGGAGCAACAATGCGGGAGAACCAGGCCAACGGTCCCCCAGCCCAGCCAGAGGCATCCCTCCACAGAGTGCAGGCAGTGCCAGCAGCCCCCGAGGCCGATCTCATCCCTGGACGGGGGGCCCAGCCCCCCCAGTCAAGCACCCCCAAGGAGGAGCACCAAAACCTACACCGGCCATGCGCCCCAGAGACTCCCGAATGCCCCCACTGTGAGAGAGCTGGCGGGGGGAAGCAGCGGGAGCCCCATCCCTGCCGAAAAGGGCCCAGGCGAGGAGAGGAGACAACGGGCCCCGCGGCCCAGGGACACACCACCCGCCCAAAAATGAGCAAAAGCCACAAGCCCGATTCCCCAGATCCCTAGGTCAAGAGCGGGCCCCCACGCCAGGGGAGCCCCGACCCCCCCAGCCCACCAGATCAGGCAAGGCCATCAACAACCCCACAGCACCCCCGACAGCAATCACCCCACGACAGCAGCAACAGCCCCTCAGCCCTAGGGAGTCAGCAGATGCACCCAGCCCCTAGGACTCAACACGACCACAATCCAGAGGGCCGCGACGCGGCCGCAAAGCAACCATCAACACACCCCAAAGCACAATCACTCCCACACAGGGCACAACCACCAAGCATCCAGTCCGGGCACTGACCCCCCCCAACCAGCTCAAAAAGGACCAGCCCGCACCCCCAACCCACCCCCGTCAACCCGTTCTTCCCGGTCCCCCACCCCTCCAACAACCAGTCACCAGACCCCTCAGAGAACCGAAATACAATTATCAGGATGCACAGCTCTCGTGGGCTCATACACAGTTTCAGTGTAGAGGGGTGTCTGAAGGGACCTCTGACGGTTAACAGAGAGTGTACAGCTTGTTGCTTTTGAGCTTGAGCTGCAGGTTAGCTGCCTGGCTAAAGGCAGCTGGTTCACACAGTGTGGGGAATGTGTGCTTGGTGTGGGTGGGTCGACTGAGAGAGCCACAGACAGTGTTTGTTCAACAACTTCCACACAAGGAGCAACAAGATTTTAACACACAGTCCCGACCTATAGCTTACCAATCGACTACTCTGAGCGACAAGGGTCGGCCACCAGCAAGCAATGCGGTTGCTAGATGTTGTTAGCCGCAGCTAATGTGGAGCAACGTGGACACATGGAGTCTCCCCGGTCACCATTGTATATACACAAGGTGAGGACGCCAGAGATGCCCACGTCGCAGGTGGGTGTAGACAAGATTTTCTCATTGCTGCGGATACGTGTGTAGGGGTAAACCCAATAGCGATAGCCTTAGAGGGCGAAGCCTATACGAAGAAGACTGTACTAAAAGTGCAAGGTTCAAGCAGTGTGACATAGTGTTGTGATTAGTAGCAGCAAAGTCAAAGCAAAGTATTTTATATGTAAGAGTAATATGATGCTGTCAGCTGTAACAGTGTAGTGATCAAATGCTCTGTTTGTGTGAGCCTGTATGAAAAATGCACCAGCACACCCAAAGACCCAATTTGAATGATTTGAAACATAACTGCCAAAGTTGTTCAAAGTTCACTCAGAGGTTTAAATTCTTCCACAAAATGGTTATTTAACCATATCAGAGGCATTTGTGTTGCTTTGTGATACGTTTTTAAACAGGTCATTACATCCCCATGGAGCTACATGGATCATATGTAATGATGTACATCATTACATATGATCCATATAGAACCATGTGCAAATATTCCAAGCCTTGGCTACCACTCTTAGAAGCTGCCACTTTGTTTTAATTTGCTTTTCAAAACTCACTGACCATATTTCTATCTGGAAAAGTATTTGGTGTGTGCGTCTGTGTGTGTGTGCAGTGTGTAAGCATATCTGTATGCCTGTGTGTTCCAGTTTATGTATGCCAGATCCTCCTCAGCTAAAAACAAAACTCCATTAGTTTGCGTGAAAGCTGGCCACCCTAGCTCTTTGAAGCCTTTGTGTCTAAGCACACGTGGAGGAATGTAATTCCTTTGAGCTCTGAGCACCGTCTATTTCTGTCCATGTATGTCTAATTGAAATGTTGCTACAAAAACAATAAAGCGAAGCATAGGAGAAAATCCAATTTAAAAAGTTGATGAGGATGGGATTTTCTGGCTGGAATGATTTCCAGCATGGCAAGGGTTCAGTATTCCAGTTGCATTTTGTCGACTTTGTGATTTGTGTGCAAGGCGTGTGAACACACAACACAAAAGACACTAACGTGAGTACACAAAATATACAATCATGTTGTTATGTAATTGGAGTCATATAAAAACACACTTTCACGCACATTAAGGAAGATTAAAGTTTGTGGACATCATGGAATGTTTTACTCATTTGCATTTTAGTACTCTTATGCTGGCTTACAATATAGACATGCTATACCTCAGTGTCATCTATCAGTCGAGTCAGCTGTCTCCTGGCCTCCAGCCTTATAGATGGGTTTCAAGACAATGTCATCAGTGAGATGCACGCGCATATAAGGTGGGTAGAAAACCAACGTTATCTGTGGAAAAGGTTCTTTATCTCAAAAAGTAGATCCTGGAGAGCTCACAATGAGCTAATAGCTCTAGTGATCTGGTCAGTGTCCTGGATTTTATATGGTGCAAAATACTGGAAGGTGGTTTCATACTGAACCTGGTGAACTTTGTTGTCACATACACAATCATACACAGTACACCGTCGTACTGTGATGGAAATATGCCTGACATTAGTATGCTTTTTTATTTTGAACTATCTCTACCTATTTACGTGTATTAATTTGATGGACGATACAAAGGGGATTCAGGTCCTTCTAAGACTGTCTATGGGGGACTTTGGTTACTTTCTGTAGAGAGTAACTCATCTTATCCTAAAGCAGAACACCCATCGAACAATGGCCACTAGCCCAAAGGACAGGTTTTCTGTCACATTACGGTTCCTGGCAACAGGTCAGCTTGCACACAAAATACTAATCAAACTTGGAAGTGGGGCTGGCTAAAATTCAATAATATAGGGTGTACAGATCATAGAAATAATTGATACAGAATATGGAATTTCTAATTCTGTTGGGTGATGTCATTAATAATAAAGATGCAGTTTTTATTCAGCATATTCATAAAATAACACACAGCAATAAAGATTTTGTGGCAGAAACCCAATGAGAGTGGACTATTTGGGGCAGGGGGGGTGGGAGCCCATGCATAAAATTTTAAAGATGGACTTGAATATTATGTTACAGGAGAAAAACGATTATACATTTTTCATGTATCATCCAGCCCTAAGCGAAAGTTACCAAAACCAAATGTCCAGTAACATTTTTCATTGATGAGGGCTAACAAACTTGTTTTAGAACATTCAGTGTAGATACAATAATTTCACTTATGGGTGCCTGGACATTAGTATTTCACTTTGCCTGAATTTTCATTTAGTTTCGGTTTTCGGTGTAAATGTCAAGCACTGCTGATGAGGCCTATCAACTCAGAACGGATCTCATGAAGCCTTATCCCTTTCAAAATCTGAACATTAGTCAAAGGATCTACAATTAGCATTTTTTCAGGGCACGTCAAGTGGTGGAAAACGCCTTTGCAAATCGCTTCAGAGTTTTTAGATAAAGTATTTGCCTATATCTGTGGGTGGAGCATCATGTCATCATAATCCTTTTTCCGCATTAATAATCAATGAAATGACATCATATGAAAGGGGTGACTAGTAGCAAGGAACCCACAGATAATTATCATCTGACATCTGTTGTTCCCTTCAGATCAATTCAAAGTTACTTTATTTTATAACTTCTTTTAAGCAGTGGACAAATAAGACAAATACAGCAATCACCAACAGTGATTCCAGTGATGTCATGAAAGGACAATTATGGAAATAATTTAACTGGAAATTAAAAATCAAATATTTTAATACACCTCATCACAATGTCTGTGGAGAAATAGGTGACCACACAGATCTTTTGGGGTTGCCCAATAATTCAAGGGTTCTAGAGAAATGTTAAAGAAGAAACATTATGGAATGGATCTTCCCTCACTTCCCTCAATTATTTTGTTAGGAGCTGTACCCACACATAGCACAGATCAGAGGTATTTACTGTGGATACTATTGATTGGCAAGAAAATTATAATTGAACTTGAAAGATGCAAAACCACCAACTATAACTCAGCGAGTGCAAATACCCAGAAGACATTTCCATAATCAAAGGAATGACTGCAAGTCTATAACTGTTTTTGCAGCTTAACATTTGCCACAACAATTTAGCATAAGGTGAAGTTAATTGGCAAAAAATATAATTTAATTAAGAAAATTTATTCAAGCATGCACAAATGCTTATTGCTATCCATAAAGAATTTATGAAAAGAGGACACTGCTGCCAGGTATTTTGCCTGTTCTGTGCGCTTGTACGCCTGTCAACAGGAAGTTACCGGAGCCAATTAATTATACATTCACTTTGTATAATCACATACAAGGTTGCATTTATAATGTCAGATATTTATTTGAATGATTAAGAGGTATACTGCAGACCTTTTAACCAAATCTGGTCTTTCCCAGGCAGAGGAATTATTAAGGAGGAAGTATTTCAACCAGCAGTGATCAATTCAATTAAATTATGTTTATATAGCGCCAAATCATAACAGAGGTTGCCTCAGGGCGCTTTTCAAAGAGATCAGGTCTAATCACATTTCAGTAGACCTTCATACACCATGATATTGCTTCTGTGAAAGCACAAGGCAGCATCTTGGCTGTTGTGGGAGTGGGAGTGAGAGATTCATAACTCTTCAGGAAAGATGGAACTAAGAGATTCTTTCTCAGTAAATCTGTTAGTATTTGGGAATTGGGAAAATGCTGTAAGCTTTTAACAGCAAATAAATGCTTTCTAACATTTTTTCTAGTTCATCATGTAATAATTTTTATTTCCCTTAACACATCAAATGCAGTCATATTTAACATAAGACTCTCTTGATTTATTTCAGATCATAAATAAACATGCAGCCAGTGAAAGGCAGGGAAATACCCTGGAGAGTTTGCAACTTCATGAAAGACTGAACACAGCCAAACAAATACAGTATGTAGGGTACATAAAATAGCAAATGTACTAGTCTTTCATACTATTTATTGTTTTTGGCTGGGACTCTGGGTCACCACTGAATTAGGCTTATATTTCACAGTATTTTCAGTACGAGAATGGTATTCCTCTAAAAAGATAAAAGCCTGTCTTACCTAGTGCAATAATCCTTCAAGTTTGAAGGCTGAATGAGATTCTCAATTATGGGTCTGTGTGATATTTACTCAGTCATCTCTTTCCTTACACACTGAGCATGGATTACTGTCACACTTAAGTGGGAAAAATGAAAATATTGTACAATTTGTCATAGAACTGCTGACTTTAAAATGAAAATACTCAAATCAGAAAGAGGCTGATACAGAGAAGGAAAGACAGTGACGGGACACAGACAGCCTGAAAAATTTAACACAAATTCCACATTTGACTTCATTCTGTCTTCATCTATCAAATTTCTTCTACTTGCTTCCACTATGTTCCCGTATCTCTGTCCATTTTTCTCCCCATTATTATGATCTCCATCATACAGAGTGCTTGTCATTACATTACAGTTATTCAGCTGACACTTTTGTCCCATGTGATGTTCAATAGGTGCATTCAGCCATGTGGATGCAACACAGAACTTGCGAGTACATCAGCTTCATCAGATATGCTGAACTGCTTCAAGTACTACATTTAGGGCCCAATTTACTATCATCCCGAATAAAGAGTACTGAATTGCATTTGCATTCTAAAATATTGCAAGTGCAATTTTAGTACCTGTTATGGGTGATTTACAATAAATTATTGCGTAGATGACAACAGGTGAAAACACAATGGAGGTGGCAGTATTTAAATAAGGGTTATGTGTGTTTTAATGGTTTCCGCCATGGAGAGTCGGGAGGGAAAGCAGCCACTGCGTAAAAACCTTGGTTTGTTTCATTCAGTGCGTCCTGAGTATGTGGAAATCGTCTGTACCTGCCCATCCTGCAGACTGCACTAAGTACTTGAGACAGCACACCTGAAAAACTGCTTTGGGAAACCCCAGCAGAAACAGCTACAGTATGCTGGAATGACCCAGACGCGAGGAAATGCCAGCAGATCGTGCTTCATCCAGCCAGAGGGAACAATCACCTCCTGCCCAACGCCCCATTCCTTCTCCGACACCTACAGTGGGTTGTCTCGCTAGTACAACCGGCTGTGAACAGGTGATCGTTCCCTCTGGCTGGATGAATTTTACGCGTGATCCATGCACTACTGCAGCTGGGGGCTCTCCGCAGCGCCACGCAACTTTCTAAACTCTTCCATCTTACGGAGAAAAGAAATCAGGTCGAAACCAAATTTGCTTTATTGGCATGAATGTTAATACCACACCACTGCCAAAATTTCAAGGAAAATACAAAAAAACAGTTCAGTTCATATACTTCATCGAATAAATAAAATAAAATAATTGTATTTCTATAAATTAGATATAGAATAATATCATATAATATTATTAATTTCTCTATGTGTTCTTTCATTACGGCTGTGTCTCCTTCAATACCAGCAGCCATCTCTGTGCAACACTTGGCGGTTTGTACCTTCCTTTCAAACGTATTAAATACAGATGCTGCTGCACTCACATAAAATTGCGTTTGGGCTTGTTAGATTACGTTGCGTGTAGTAAATAAATGTATTTGTATGTTACCCTCCCACTACTTTGCACAATAAATTTGAAACACCCCAAATTGCATATTCATTAAGGCGAAAGTAGTAAGTGAACGACAGGTGCTATCTGGCACTTTTGACTTAGTAGATCAGTGCTAATACGTGTTGATTTGCTGGTCCAGGTAAAACAACAACTTAAAAACCAGCTTTGTTTTTTTAAGAAATCTCCTGACACCAGAGACTGTGGAGAAAATTCGGTTGAATAAAAAAAACTCGACATCGAAAATAGTGCATTTTCTAATTTCATGTTTTGCAATTTATTGATTGTTCAGCTAGCACGCAAGAACATTGATGCCCGGTCGGCACGTTGTGGAGGATGATGATCTGTAGAAGCAGATTGTCGTAGCCAAGTTGGCAGAACAGCTGGTCTTCCAGTGCCACACACAGAGTTCTCAGTGGTAATGGAGATGTCATGGGCGGGAGGAAGAGCAACTCGGTTGAGGTTTAACTGTTTGCTATACTCATATAAGAAGGGAACAATAAATACAGTAACTCCCAGCACTAATGCAAACCGAGTCACTAAGACAGCTCTTTAGACAATGGAGATAGCAGTGGACTTCAGAAAGAGACCCCAAAGACAAAGACCACACCTCAAACACATCCTATTTCTGCACACCCAGTGCTTGAAGTGGGCCGTCATTTTACTCTTTGCCATACCGGGACATTTTCTTGCGTTCCGGGACTTCTCCCAAGCGGTCCTCTCCTCTGCCCTCTCCCTACCAGGTTTTCTGGGCGCTACGTGGCGCTCACCTGTTCCCGTTCTCGCCTGAAAAACTGACGAGGGAGAAGAGAAGCTCAGGTGTCTTTTAAGCAGCCGTGTGCTGAATGTAGCTTGTCAATGTCACTTGTAAATACTCCGTACTTGTATAGCACCTTTCTAGTCTTTTCGACCACTCAAAGCGCTTTTACACTACATCTGCATTCACCAGTCACACACATTCATACACTGAGCCTAAGTGCTCAAACAGAAACTAACATTCACACTCACTCATACACTGGCGGAACAGCTGCCAGGAGCAATTCGGCATCTTGCCCAAGCACACTTTGACATGCAGCCCGGAGGAGCCGAGGATTGAACCGCCGACATTCCGATGAACCACTCTACCTCCTGAGCCACAGCCGCCCCTTGTGAACCGACCAATCACAGCCTGGATGGGGCGGGACATTTAAAAGTATTGACAGATGTGTCATTTGCACTGGGGACGCTGGGGACAGGTCAGAATCTGAATGTGTCCATCACTTTTTGAACGCTTTTGTTAAAAATAATCTGAAAAACAGCAACAATAAATGTTAAATAACAAATGAAGCAATGCACAAAAGGAAAACAGGCAATGCTTTTGACATTTGAAAAAGAAACAAATTTGCATTGTCCAAAAGCTGAATACTGAATTATCTGAATTAGATTCCATTATATTTTGAATTGTCACCTGTCACCTTAAAATGTGTTCAGAATGCAAGAAATTAAGTGGTTAATGCGCAATTAAGAAATTAAGTTGTTAATATTATACAGTAATATCTACTAGTTTCATCTAGTGGTTGAGGATAGTGCGGGGGGTCTCCCACTTCAACCACTGTGCACACATTATCTGTTTATTTCACCTCTGACTCACTCCCTTTTATTTTTTATATATTTTTTTTACCCGTGGGACTTGGGACTTGTCATCTTTCTACGCTCACCCCTTCATCCTCCAGTCCTCATCCTTCGACCCTCTACCTTGATCTCTTCATCCGTCACCCTTCAGTAGCATCCCTATATCCCTTATCCCCATCCCTTCATCCTTCACCCCCCACCCTGGTTCCTCTATCCGGTCATTCTTTCATCCCTCATCCACCTGGACCCACCTTCCATTCTACTTACATCATCTCAGCTCTCTATACAGTAAAATATTCCAAATTCCATTACTGCTGCGGTGACGTTTTCCTCAGACATTCCTACTTGATTGTGACTGAATGAGGCATTTCCTCTATTTTGTCCAACTTCAAAGGAAAAGTCTTTTGTTTTTCCCAATAGCACCATGTGCTGCTCTAAGTAATTACTACGAAATAAAGGTCCAATGTAATTGATCAATCAATCATTGTCATCCGCTGAGCTGAATCAGATGCATGACATCTTGTGATCAATTTAGTTACTAGATGTTGAGAGGTGCAGGGGCTTGACAATATTTTTATCTGCAAATAGGGGTCCTGACAGAAATATTTTGGAAACCACAGATCCATACCAACTGCATCCTCTGTTATAGCAGTCAACTTCTATTCGGCTGAAAGACAGTAGAATACTAAACTTTTTTTTACCAGAAAATAACACTGGCAATAAACCTGCATGCCGCTGCCAGAATGAAGATAACCACTTGATATAGGAAACTCTGACTCAGACTTTTACACAGAGCAGTGGCCGCTCTAGGGAGTGATCGCTTCACAGCTAGTACGGAGAGGAGTAATGATTACAACAAGCTGTACCTCAAAAATCAGAATCTTTAACAGGGCCACTCAAGAGATTATTTTCACAACAGCGCTTGCAGAAAACATTTAAAATCTTGGCAGCAGGACAACATTTTGATGTAGTGGTCAGGGGTGACTTGGCTAAGAATTATGCGTTTGTGTGTTTTGTTGGCTTTTCTCCCATTTCCCAAAGCAAAGCCGCCGATCTACAACTCCCCAAACTCATCCCATGTATCCACAGCATTAGGAGGCATAGGAGAAATACATGTTGTTACTTACATGTGTGCAAAGTTATTGCTGAACTTGTATCTTGGATGAGTAGGCCTATATTTATGCACACTGTGATAATGTGTCTCTGTGGGAAAAGACTGAGAGGGAATCTGCACAAATGAGACTAAAGAGGAGGAGGGAAGAGAGAGTTACAAGAGGTACAAGAGTTACTTCTCCTGAGCTTGAGGAACAGTATGTTTTGCACCATTGTGCATCAAAGACTGAACTTTGAGACTTCAGAGCAGTGTTGTAATTGAAAAAATATTAATTATTTTAAAATATGATTTTTAAGGGTGGCTTTTTAATATCTGGCCAGCTTCAACATGTGAAAATTAGCCTTTTAAGATAAGTCTGGCTGATATATAGTTTTTTATGTTGATTAATAAGCTGTCCCTAACAAATAAACTGAATAACCAACTAGTCAATCACAAGGTAGCTTTGCCCAAAAGCATCCCCTGTTGTCTATTTTACTCTATATGGGACCATAATTTACCAAATGAAAATCGTCCTGTATTGAAGGAAACTATAAATTAGCTAAACTAAGTTGTGATTTTTTCTCTTTGTTTTTGTTCACCTAGAGATTATACAGATGATTATACATTGGTGTCACAGTTTGCTCCTCAGTCCCAGCCTCGTCCCCAGCCCAGCGCATTACTCTTTCTGTCTGTCCTGTCTCTTCAGGCCATGTTCTTTCCTTCAACCCCCCTGACCTGCCATCCTTAAGATGTCTACCAGATGCCCTTTTGGATTTTCCCTAATTTCCCCATCACCTGACTGCCCACGGATGCTTTGAAGATGATTTGTATGATGACTCTCTTGTGCCTCCAAGTTAGTTGGAGGGGGGCTCCTAGTAGACAGCACAAAGAGGCAGCTCTGTCTGTTGTACGTGAAGAAGAAGAATATATACTTTATTTAATCCCCTGACGTGAAACTCAATGTTTTCACTCTGTTATTATGTTAGTATACACACAGGTCTGAAATACACACACATGCACATGCACAAACACGACCCATAGCAACACACGGAGAGATGTCAGAGTGAGGAGGGCTGCCAGTCAGTACGGCGCCCCGAGCAGTTGGGGGTTCAGGAGCTTGCTCAAGGCCTCCTTCGGCAGTGCCCAGGAGGTGAACTGGCACCTCTCCAGCTACCAGTCCACGCTCCACAACTCTGGTCTGAGCTGGATTCGAACCGGCAAAGAGGTGTCCACTGAACCTTTTGCTTAGGATTTCTTTTACCTGGGTGGGTTCAGGACCAGTCAGCTAACCTCCAGTATGATAGCCACCAGCATGCTAGCCTTGGGCTGTCACTCCAGTCAATAAGGCTTGGGTTTTTGAGCCTGCTACCCACCTGTCCTGATTCTGCTACCCCAGTGCCTGCTTTTCCTGAATCCTCCACCCTGACATCTAGCAGTCACATTTTTCAGGGTACTTGCCTGGCGAGTTTAGTTTAGGTCTCTGTGAGTTTTTTTCATTGGTCAGTTCGGTATCTGTTATTTTGTCTGTGTTTTGGATTTCAGTCCTGTCTGTTGTCTTGTGTCCAGTTTACTCCGTGTGTTTTTGCTTGTTGGTCTGATCCTGTCTGTTGCATCTTGTTCATCTTGTTTTATGTTTAAACTGACGAAACTATCCGGGTCTGGCACATGTGACGTCACCACCTCAACTTGTGAGAAGGTGTGGGAAAAAAGCCTCTCACCAGTAGCTCAGTTAGTAAGTCACCTATTCTGGAAATCTGAAGTTCCTGGGTTTAAATCCCCAGGTGACTGAGTCAGACTTGCTGACAATAAGGGTTGTTCAGATCACAGTCAGTCTAAGGTATCTATTTTATTTGGATCCCGTGACACTTTCTTCTTATTTTTCTCTGCTTAAAAGTGTTTGTGCAGCTTAATCTTTAAATCTTGGAGTCAGGTGCATGTAACAACACTCTCTGATCTCAAGGTGATGCTGTTAAAATGAAGTTTGCCTTTCCAAATTCTTTCTTCACTTTAATCTCTTAAGTCTTCTGCGTCTGTTCTTTTCCTCTGAAAATGTCAAATGTTCCATTTTTCGCGACTTGCTTGGAACCCGATCACTGCCACTCACGGCTATATTTCTTGTTTAATTCTGTTCTACCTAGTTATTGTTGTTATTTTCCCTACTGTCATGACTGGTTTCTGTCTGTCTGTTAGATGTCAGTTTATGTTCCCTGCCAGTTTCATTTATTCATTTGATTATGATCACTCAGTGTTAGCCTGTTCTGTTCTGTTTAGCCATCTTAGCCTGTTCTGTTCTGTTCAGCCATCTTAGTCTGTTCTGTCTGTATCTGCCTGTATTTCTCAGTTACTTGGTCTGTCCTGTCTGTTCTGGTTTTTCACTTCCAGTTAGAGGCTGCATCCGAAAAGTCAAAAAAAATCTCCTTTCCTAACCACCTTTCCTTGAGCTCGATGGAAAACGTCATGAGCTCAAGAAAAGATGTGAAGGAAAATCCGTAAGGACTTAGGAAAAGAGGATGGCGGGTCTAAGAGAATCCGCTCTTTTCTAAGTGACGTAATTATGCGGATTTTACTGCCGTGACCTGTCGTGATGAAACTACAATGTTCTGAAGATGGACTACAAAAAGCATCTTTGACACTGCGTCCCATGTTGTTGTAATGCAGGCCATCTAAAGGTGGACAAGATGGTGGAATATATTACTTAATAACCAAGATAGCAAAAAGGCAGATAGGGATCCTACCAGTCACTAAATAATGACCAGGGTTGTCACATTGCTCAAATAAATCAGTGTGTGGGAAACGCCTACTGTAGAGGTCATCCAGGTTGATCTTTGCCTTTATTAAGGCAAGAGTGTCAGCGTCTGTGACTGTAGTAATATTAATTTGCTGAAGGCTGCAGTACATAACGTGAGGCCACACGCTGCAACATTATCCTCACTTTGATCACGTTACAAGACTAGTAACAGCTGGCATGGGTCTCAGTTGTTAAGATATATGCATATTAGCAAGTTATGGCATAAGAGAGAAAAGGCTTAATAGCGAATGGTAACTTACGTGGTGATCAACCTCCTTTATCCGTCATGGTTGGTGATTTATTTTTTTTATTGTAGAAAACAATTAGGCAATGGCATATTTCAACAACCCGAAACATAAAACGGTGTTGAAACAGTATTAGATTACAAAAAAGCCAAAAGAAAGCAAACCAAAAGAAAGAAGGTAATTATGAATCATTAAAGTATCATAATGTGCTCAGTATTGCAAGGATCTTGCTAAATGTGGTTGATGGATTTTATTGTTTGAGTTTGAGAATGTGTGCCGCTATAAATGTCGCCGCCGCAAGGAATTGTGGGACGGCATTCTCTCCTTTTCCTTTCGTAAAGGATGGTCCGGTGTACCCTATGCTAAAGGAGATATGAAAGGAAGCACTGAGTCACCTTTCCTCAGCTTTTAGAGAATTCAAACAGCTCTTATCATGGCTGCCACTGAAATACTTCCGTTCACTTCACTCAGTTAGGAACCTTCCTAAGCAAAAAAACGCAGCCAGAGTCTTGACTTGTGTTTTGCAGCCTGTTAGTATCTTTCTGTTTTCCCCTGCTGTCTCTCTGCCTGCCTGTGTCTCATTAGTCTCATCTGTCACCTGTGTTGCTCCCGCCCTGCTCGTTAGGCCCTGTGTATATATGCTTGCTTGTTTCCCCTCAGTCTTTGTCCGCTCATTGCAGTTTCTCGCTCTGTCTCGTCGTGTCATCCTGTTTCCCTGCTTTCTGGATTATTTCCCCTTCTTGGATTTTTCTGTTGGATCGCCTGGTTTGTTTGATTTGTTTGTTATTATTTTTGGATTACCTGGACTCGCTTTTAGTTGGTTAATAAACCTTTCTGAATTGAACCTGCTCTGTGTCCTGCGTTTGGGTCCTCCAACCTACTCAACCCCACACATCTGTGACAACTAACCACGATGTAGAGCTTTTTTTTTGCACAACAATGACTCAAAACAATTGGAATTAATAATTAATATCCAAATCTGTAAAGATATTATTATGCTAACATTATACTTTAATATTACAATATTTATTAATACATTGATTTATACTAGTGAAAATATAAATTTTGTTCATCAAATGGTCAGATTAACAAGAAGATTTCAATCATAAGGTAACTCATTGCCTTTACTGTCATCATGCATACTGTCGTGCGAAGTCACCCCCTAAAACTCATTGTGAGCCAGGAAAAACCCTGCAAGCCAACTCCTGCTGCTCCAGTTCTTCCTGAGCTGTAGCAGTCATTGGTCCCAGAGCTGCAGCTGTTCCTCTGTTGCAGTAATCTGCTGAAGTCGTCCTGCAGCTCCTCCTGAGCTGTAATAGTCAAATGTTCCTCTTTGAGCTGCAACTCTTTCCAGTTCCTGCGCTGCATCGACCTACAGTGCCTGAACTACAGTTTTTACCAGTTTCTGAGCTGCAACAATGCCCTGCTGTGTTTCAGCAGCCTCCTGTTTCCCTGGCTCCACCAGCTAACCTGCCTGTCTTCCAGCTGTAACCAGCTCCAAGCACTGCTCTTCAGCCGCCTGCCTCCTGCTCTGCACTCCTGCTGCTAAATGTTCAAATGTTCAAAAATACATTGTTGCCTTTTAATTGTGGTCCATTTCATGTTCACTCTGACATTTTACAAATGAACCAAGATGAGTAAACATAAAAGTTATTATTTATTTTTAAATGGCATTATGTACAATACTTGTTAATTAGTTAGTTAGTTTAAAAAAATCTTTTTGACTTTGATTCCATCGTGGCATCATTCGTTCATTGTACAAGTTTTCTTATCACATTAATTAAAATGTTATGCAGGCAAGATCGCATTTCTTTCTAACCTTTCTGTTGCAAATTGATATTATAAATCCACATCTTTAGGCAACAGGGTTGTAGATTGTCCATCTAAGAGCAGATGGGGCAGCCCTAACTGAAGCCCATTCAGAGGCTGGAACAGTATCCTCCACCTATTTAAATAACATTTGTGCTGACAGTGCAAGCAAGCACAACTCATTGTACGTTGACTGCTGAAGAGTATGCTAATAGAGGCAAGTGTCTACATGTGCTGTCCACCTTCAATGATGCGTCTGGCGCTGTCGAGAGGAGGTGTCAAGCTCCAAAGTGATTCTGTTATCAAATTATAAAGCACAACAGGACATTCCTGCAATGATACCATAGCAAAAACAGATTGGCCTGATGTGATGTGTAGTTGGCGTATTTATTTAGAAGTAATGACAACACAATAAATCTTTGTGATTACATGAGGAGGTTGCAGATCCAGCAGCGTGTGAAGTAGAAGATGAAGATGATGAATGATGATGGTGTTGGTGAGTGGTTTGGCATTTTGATTATGGATGCACATTGGGCTGTCGGACATTTTCCTACCTCAACAGCTTTGTGGCGAGTGAAAAGGCCCACGGTTTATCTCGGGTCAAGCATTGATACCCTTGACATGACAGCCTCTCAATAATCTGATCAGAATTTGCCCCAGTTTCTGTACATTTTTTCCTGGTGCTTGTGAAAAGAATCAGCATGTGTATCACTACACTGAGATTACATGCTCACATTCTAAATCAGAGAGTTAAGTACCTCTGCTCGTGGTCTCTCAGGTCTTCCCCTGCTATCAGAAAAGACAGTAGCCATGTTTCCATCCTATTGTCATGCAAATTTTAAGCTGGTTTGGAGCGAATAAACTAGGCTACAGCAAGTGTCGTTACGTCAGTAGTTGACGTTGCACATGGCTGTAATAAGCAAGAGGTATGGGTTCCAAACCAGAAACAAAACCAGTTGCTTGAACCTGATGGCAGGTCATCTTAGAAGAATGGAGAGAGGTCTTCAGAAAAGTGTTTAAAGCAGGCAAACTGCTACCAGCCATGTCTCCGCACGTTATGAGAATATCCGGTGTTATGCGAGTTTTGCATGCCTTCCGAGGATTGCATGCGCATCCAAATAATGCTTTTAAACGCCATAATATCCTTTGTGGGGTTCATCAATGGGGATAAATGATTCTAAGTACTGTTTGATCAGTGTGCAGAGCAAAGGATCTGAAAAGGACCTTTAAGAGGTGAATGCATAATTCGGCAGAACAGCTGATGAAGGTTACCTGCCGAGATTTGCATCCACCTCTTTTCTCAGCACAAATGAGCGTTACTGGCCGCGAGGTGCGGGAAATTCTCGGCAGGCATGCAGAACTCTGCACAACCGTGCAAGACGCCGACAGCAGAAACAGCTGATCAGACATGAGTTACAGGTTTGCTAAGTCAGAACTTATTCGGAAAAAGTGTTTCCATCTCCCATTTAGCGGTTTTTCGACAAAGGCAAAAACCACCTCAAGTGAGCGTAAAAACTTTTATGCGAAATTAAGGATATTTTTTCGAATTTAGCAGTTTCAACCTTTTCCAATGCGATACTTCAAAATGCGCATTAAAAAACGTTGATAGAAACACGGCTAGTATAGACACAATTAGCCAATACCTAAGTAAGTAAAAATAATAAGAAATATAATATTTATTAGTGCTGGGCAACGATTAAAATTTTTAACCGCTATAAATCGCAAAATTTTCTTGCAGTTAATCGCAATTAACCGCATAGTTACGTGCAAAATTTAATAATGAATTCTAAAGTAATGTATTGCGCACTTTAATTTAAGTTAATTGTACTGCTGTATACACAAAAGTACAATCAGTACAAACAGCAGTATTTCCTTTACACAGTAGCAATAAAATATTTCTTGTAAATCTGAACTTAAACATTAATGTAATCAAATCAAATATAAACCAAAGCTATTTGCCACTGCCAGGGCGTTACCTTTTTAACTAGCTTGTTAAAACAAGTTACCATCAGAGTCCAGAGCCACGATCAGAACATCATAACAGGCAGCTTCTGAGCAACAGGTTAACACATAAATCGGTTTTCTAGTTTTTTTTACTGAACAGGTATCAGCAGAAACAGTTTTCTTTCATCAGGGAGCAGCAGAAACAGTCTAAGTTCAGTAGCAAGTGTCCCTGTTAGAGCCCTTTCACACGTGATGTATGTATCTCGTAAGTCATTTTCAATAAGAGGCAGGAGGGAAGGTTGTTTCACGCACGCGCCCGCCTGCTGCCAGACTTCAATTTTCTTTAACTTTTTGAAGCAGCAGAAATCCTTGGAAGAGAGACTGATCCTCGCTGTTTGTGAGTTTCCAGAATCTATTACTGTTCACTAAATAGTTATCAGGACATCAACAGGAGGGAATTCACATGACAGAGCATCCCTGCAAAACTAGATGAAGGCGTGAAGTTCTTTATAATTTTAACTTCAGTTAAATAGGCTACAGCTGTGCAGTGCACAGAAGCTGTTGCCGTAGTTATTATCCATAGAGTGCCTGCCATTTACTCGCGGAGTGCCATATCATGTCTGATCACCAGAGCAAAGAGCAACCCTGCAGGGCCAAGCCACTACATTTTGATTTTAAGAACGTTCCTAAGACCGACATCTTCCCCAATACTAATCAGCATGCAGTGTGTAGCTGTCAACTTCACTATGTTCGGTTCGCTTGTCTTGCTTTTGTTTATCTACTTCTCCCACATGCTGCATCCAGCGTAGTCTGCTGAAGCCTCCCTCCACTGCTTGTCTGGGTGGCTGATTTGCAGGCTGATCCACATCCCACCCCTCCTGTGACCCATGGTTTGACTGGATGTGTATTCAGAGCCAGTGAGCAACAGACTTTCAAAATAATAATGATAAAAACTGCGTTAACGTGAGAAAACAATTGTCAGCATTAATTAATTAATGCGTTAACGCGATAACACATTAACTTCCCCAGCCCTAATATTTATTAATATATTTATCATGCTGTTGGCAGTCTAGCTATATTTTCCACATTAGTTGCTCCTTCCATGTACCATCTAAATGCAGATGGAGTTGTATGAGCAGTCTAGACTGGCAACATTAACACTGTGATAAATTCTGCCTCAATTATTGCAGGCAAAGAGGCTGCTGCATTTGAAATTATGGACCTGCTTTGGTCTTTTTCCACAATTGCTCTATTTATTTTACATCCAATGTCACCAACATCTTTCTGCCATCATCATATTTAAACGGAACTGTCTGGCACAATGAAAAGGTTGTATTAGAAAAAGGTGAATTAGGGCAACATATTAAAACAACTGTCTGTGTGGCAATATGACAAACCTTAGACTGGCAAAGACAATCCCAAAACATTTACATTCAGAGAAGCCAAGCCACATTAAAGATGTAGTTTAGCTAGGGCCCAATGATTACTGCGATGCGGAAAACATGGACAGATTTGTGGAATTTGATTTTAAAAAATGGAATCAACTGTTAAAGTCAGAATATCATGGAATTTGCCAAAATGTGGATCAATTTGTAAAAATCAGTTTGACTGACTTCATGGCTGTATGCTGGAGTCAGATATTCCATTGGAAAAAACTGTCTGTTTCTGGTCAAGCTTTGTAAACAAGGAGGAGCATTGACCAAACATAAGAGTATCCTCCGTCAGACGCACTTAGACCGTGTGGTTGAACAGCATATGGAGGCTGTCCTGCAGAGGATCTGTATTATAGTATTATAATATCCTACTGTTTTCATCTATTGTGAAATAAAGGTTCCCATAAATTATTGCACATACATAAATTGATTTTGATTACTATGGCTGGGCACGTTAACGCGTTATTTTTGCGTTAGCGCATTAATTATCGCACATTAATGCAAATTTCTTTTTTAATTATTATTATTTTGAAAGTCGGTTGCTCACTGGCTCTGAAGACACATAAAGGGATACAGTGGGATGTTGATCAGCCTGCAGATCATGGTCATTAGGTCCCAGCAGATGGCAAAGCAAATGCTGCCATCTGCTTGTTCTCTAGTGAATTACATTAAGCCTGTTGCAAAGAACCTTGGTGTCTGGTTTGATAGTAGTTTAAGTTTTGAGCAGCACACCGCAAAGCTTGTTCAATCATGTTTTTACCAGCTTAGAAATATATCAAAAATACAATCTATGTTAACTTTTAAGGACACTGAAACCATTTTACACGCCTTCATCTCATCACGCCTGGATTATTGCAACAGCCTTTTTTCTTGCTTAACTCAAAAATCTACTGATCGACTCCAGACTGTCCAGAACTCAGCTGCCAGGCTTTTAACCAGAACAAAGAAATATGACCACATTACTCCTATTTTAGCTTCATTACACTGGCTCCCAGTATGTTTTAGAATTGACTTTTAGAATTGGCCTCTCGTCCTGATATCTCTGACCTTTAGTCCCATACGCACCAGCACGTACCTTGAGATCCTTGGGCAGAGGTCTGCTGTTTGTTCCAGAGTCTCAACTGAAAACTAAAGGGGACAGAGTGTTTGCAGTCAGGGCCCCAAGGCTCTGGATCATCGTGCCCAAGGAAATCAGGGCTGCTAAGTATTAGAACTCTTTTAAGTCCCTTCTTAAAACATACTTTTATAGGAGAGCCTTTCCTAATTTTATTTTATTTTATTCTATTTATGATTTGATTTGATTCCATGTATTTTTATATATTTTATTTATTTTTTCATGTATTTTATCTGCTGTATCATAAATAAAGCCCTAAAAACACTTAACATTTAATGCTGTGTCCCCACCTCATTTTAAAAGTCCTGCTGTCACAGGCAGGTGTGAGTGTGTGTGTGTGTGTGTGTGTGTGTGTGTGTAAGGTAAGGTATTATGATGCAGGCTTTTGAAGATCAATACAATAAGATTTTAGGGGATAAAGCTGTCAAAATGTACATTTTCTGAGTATATTATGTACATTCAGACATTGTGAAATTTACATTTGAAATGCAAAATAAAGTCTTGGGCTAGTAACCCAATGATTAGGTGGACCCATGATTGCTTGGAATCATGTATGAATATGTCAAGAATAGTATATGTATAAGAGAGAATGTAAAATAATTATTGTTGAGAGACAGAAGCGGTAAATTCATTAGGCTTTCTGTGTCTCCTTTTCCTTCTAACCCCTCTTCTACTATAAAGCATGTGTTCCTAATGAGGTTGCTTTATCTAATCCTAAATCTGCTTTGACAAGTCTTAGCCAACACATCTCATGAACAAATTATTTCAGGAGGGCCAGAGTCCACTGCATCCCCTAATCAATAGTATAACCAAGTCTGCTGAATATTTTTTGTCATTACCTTGCCAACTGTTTTCACACAGTGCGGCAAGTCGCTTCTCTGTCAGACATCTATAAGAATAAAGAAAAGAATGAGCAGGAGACTGGAAAACAAAAATAAGAGATACAGCAGAAAATAGACAGGACTTATGTTTCTATCCAGAAAGGCAGACTAAAAAGCATAAAATGTATAAAGCGTTCCAAGTAACAAATCACTGTTCAATCCAGTTATGATAAAACAGTATTTGTCAGTCATAAAAATAATTTAAAAATGATGATGCAGGTTGCCTTAATTATACTTTAATTAGTTGTTGTTATTGCAAAACAGTCGTAAATTATGTCTGAGATGATATCTCCAAAACAGTAGGAGCGGAGTAGGGTCCAAAGACATTAAGTATATCACTTTGTTTTCTAGCACAATGTATTAAAGCTAAGAGGTTAACTTTTAGTCCTTTTCGCACAGGAACAGAAGGTAACTACAGTCATTTCTTTGTAGCGGCTTGGCGAGGTTCTATGAGGGAGGGTTTTGGGACAGCTGTGCTTAGCTGATAGCTAAATGCAAACACAAGCATGCCAACATCCTGAGGATGATAAGAACATACTGATGTTTAGCACATAATGTTTTCCATGTTCACCATCTTAGTTTAGCATGTTAGCATGCTACAGTAACATTTGCTAATTAGAACTAAACACAAATTCAAGCTAAGGCTGAGAATGTCTCTGTTAGTCTTTCAGGTATCTTGACGGTATTTGGCCATTAACCAAAGTTAAAATAATGGTCTTATGACATACTCTCGTCCCACTGGCTATTGTGGATCTGCGGCTGGACCCTTTGCTGGTGATTGAACATGCATTGGCTTTTAAGATGATAGCGAATCACTTTATTCTGACATTAGCTGGCAAGGCACCATTATTTTGCCCAGAAACGCTCTCATGCCTTTCAAGGTTTTCTGATGTATGACACAGCTCTTTATTTTGGGCTCCATTTCAAAAGTTTGTTTGAATATTCATTGAATGGCAGTTGAATGGCAACATAGCTAAGGGCAAAGACAGGCTGAGAAGAGAAGGAAAGAGAAGGAAAAATGATCATTTGACAATCCAAACACAAGAATGACATTAGGAAGAGGGTAAGACACCGTGGATACACATCAGAAGGTCAGAGAGAGAAAAAGAATGGAAAAGGCAGAAAAAAATGGATAGGGATAAGAGAAGCTAAGGTAAAAAGAGAAAAATTAGGAAGACAGATTTGCAAGTGTGGAAGAAAAATATATAAGTTTGCAGGATGGGGATCCATCCCTGAGCTGCCTAATAAGGCCCCCTGTTAAAAGACATGTCACTCTGTGAAGAGAGGGAGGCATGAGGATGACTGGCATTCTGAATAATACAAGAGCAGCCACAGAGGCCCGCTGCTAGACGGGAGGATATAAGGACATGGAAGAAATGTCTGGGAGAGGTAAATGAGGTTTAAGTTTCGACTCTACTATTAATTTAGCTTCAATAAGAAAATGCCACTGCATTAGTGCAGGGATCACCGAACAACCGAAGGGGAATTAGAAACTCCACTTTAAAGAGGACCTATAATGATTTCTCTTATTTTCATAAATCATTATTGTCATAAATATGTTATAGTGTCAGATGTTCATATTAAACGTGGCCAAAGTTTTAAATAATGAAACGTTGGACACCTAGTATTCAGAGCACTCTGAAGCCTGAGCTGTGTCCTTGCAAACCTGCTCATGATCTGCTCCAGGCACAGTATGCTCTCGAATTCAGGGACGTTCCCATCCACCCACACTGCTCATAACGCTTTCTCCAGTGCAGGTATGGCCCTAAAACCAAGTGTACATACATCTTGTTATGTGAGACTACTCTACTCAGAACTACTCCAGGTTTTTGGAGTTTGTCCATTACGTCTTGTAGAAAGTGCTTTTTCTGTCAGGGTGGTTTTGCCAGGCTAATGGGGAAAGAACATGGGGTGCTTTTCAATTCTCTTAATTACATCCAAGTTTCCCTCACTTGCGTCTATCCCTTGTGTCTTATGCATGTAGAGATGCAAGGAAACCACGCGGGGGTAGAAGGAACGAGGAAATGTGTTTTTAGAGCCGTGAGAGGTCTCTTCCTCTGAAGCTTCACATGAAGTGACGTCCGTTTCTGATGGCAGGAGCAGCTGATCACAGCTGGATCAAGTGATCGCTGTTGTCAGCCGTCAGTCGGCTTTAACAGCTGGAGAGACCTTTGATAGAGTTTGTGTCTACACACGTGCTGATACTAAGAACGTCTCACGGTTATCCTTGCAGAGCAGCATGTTTTCTCTATGTAGCTTTTAACTGTTCAAACAACAAACACCTGCTCATGAAGAATAACTTGTATTCTGTAATTATACTGAGCCCGTTCCCAGGGAGTCAAATAGGTTACTAAGGATTTATCGGGCTTTTTCAAAGCATAGTTGGCCTATTTGATGCCCTGAGATGAGAATGTGTCGTTTTACTGTATACAGCCTGTTGAATAACCCAGAATATGATCAAGGTGTCTTTTCATTTATTAGGCTAACTTTTCCAGGGGAAGTTGAAATAATGTGGCCCTAACTCACATCAAAGCCGACTTTAGCTCAGTTTTAGCCTTTCTATTTATTTTATTTAATCTTCTGATATCCTTTAACACTACTTCATACATTTAATTTGCAAATCGCATCGCTCGTCTCCAATCGATCACTGTGTTCATATCGATCCAACATTGTTTTGTAAAGCAGCATCGCTTCCATTCATGTATTTCATCAGCTGATTTTATTCACAGAGCTGCTGGCTGCTTTCATCTGGTGCAGCTGGTGAGATTGGCTGGATGTGCAGGATTTCTTTTCCTTAGCTTGAGTCTTTAGTGCAGTTTGTGACTTGTTTACTTTGTTTTATTGTATATTTGAAATAAACACCCAGGAAGGATCAGCCTCATTATGTTATTTGGGGTGCAGGTTGGACTGATCCTTAATAGACGTTGTTCTGAATCTCTCACATGTGGAGGAAGTGGAAGAGTTTGATTGAACAGAGTAACAAATCTCTTACCAAACCTGCTGTGTGTGTCTGTCTGTCAGCGTTTCGCTTTGGGGAAAATTAAAGCTGACCTGAAAGAGCAGATAGAGGCGTTTTGAAAGCCACAGGACAAATACAACACTGACATCCACTAATAGACACATACGTCAAACACACTCATGATGGCTCACACACTGACACACAACACACACAGAGTTCTTCCCATATTCTAGATTAATCGCACACTTTACAAAATGAGGCCCACTCAACATGCAACCTGCTTTTGCTTTGACAGACATCTCTGTTTGTGTGTGTGTGTCTTTTCTTAGAACTGTGTGAAACTGGATTATACTGTCAGCATCAATCAAAAACTAACCCTTCCTCCTGCCTCAATGTATGCCACAACATTTGCCCACACGGTTTCAGAAATGTGGCTTGGTTTGTGTCTATCTCTGTTTGTGTGTGTGCTTGTTTGTGTGTGTCTGTGTTCCACATGTCAGTTGTGAATGCCAGTAATAGCCCATGGCCTCCTCACTGCTCACTGACATTTGACAAAGTTGAAGAGGAGCAGAGATGATTGACAACTGTTTCGTCTTCTGCCTCTTTCTGTCAGTTTTTCCCTGAAAGGAAACCGCACACTTCAAAGACACCAGCACATCCTCATACCTAAACGACAGAATAGGTCGTTTTCCAATGACTCCCAAAATTACATATGACCATCGGAGAGTACCTGCGACAGGTTTACCGGACCTTCATCGTCATGGGTTTGTTGGAGAAAAGCCAGAAGAACACTAGATTTCCATTAAAGGGTGGACGCAATTGTGTGCGCACATTGTGATGTGTCATTAACATGGCCAGAGAGCAACAATAAGGGGTTCTTTTTTTTGTGTGGTCCCCACAAAACTGAATACACAGAGCACGCCGTTTCAAAAAAACACACAGTACAGACTTATAGCAACCATGACATGACATTTCCTGCAATCACAAGTACAACTCTGCCATTATTAACACGGATAGTAATAATAATATGGGGACTCTCTATGTTTTGCAAATAGTGTATTCTGATGATTGGAATCTTTTCTCAAACACAAACAGAAAGTAGTCTTAGAGCTCTGACGCGTGTAAAAATACCAAGGAAGTGTGTAAAATGTAGGTTTTCTGAAAATGTGCTGAAAACCGTTGCATGTCATTAAAGAGTGACTGCCACCATCAAAAGAATGCAATTGAAAACCAAGACATATGCCTGGATACACTGTCAAAATTTTGACTTTTGGAAGAAGAATGTTGCTCATTTGTGACCTTTACAATGCATATTAGTGTTTGGGCTGGGACCAGCAACATCTTTTATGCATGGAATAAAATGTCACATCAGTTATTACACAAAAAAGACATCATACAGGAGGAACCCCCCCGAACAGAGGGGATTCAGAAGCGTAAACAATAAATAGACAACACCGCCCCTGTGGCATGGGCAAGTTCGTTGGATCAGGGAGAGCAGAGAGAAACCACACAGGTAGTACCAAAGTTCCCGTAAGACCGATAGGAAGCAGAGTGAATTAATTGTGCCAGAGTACTTAGCCAATAAGCCATAACATACACTGATCTAAATTATAAACACAACACTTTTGTTTGCATCCATCCACCTCATAGGTGTGACATATCAACATGCTGATCAGACAGCACGGGTATTGCACAGGTGTTCCTTTGGCTGGCCATAATAAAAGGCCAACTGAATTGAACTAAATATTCATTTCTCTACCATAAGCCGTCTCCAAAGGCATTTCAGAGAATTTGGCAGTACATCCAACTGGCCTCACAACTGCAGACCACATGTAACCACACCAGCTGCTGCAACAGTCGGTTTGCATCAACAGTTGTTCAGATTCAATCTGGACCAAAGTGGTAGACCAACTGACAACCAACATTGTCATGCTGCTAGTATGGATAAAAACTATAATAAAGACAGTAATTCAAGGATTAGCAAATCTTCTCTCCCATCATATTTAAAATACACAGTGATGATTCAAGCTTTTGCACGTCTGACTGTGTCACAATACTTTCAAGGTCAGAAAATAGTTTGAGGAAAAAATGCTGTTTTAACCAAGGAGCATTTTTTCATATTTAAAACGTGCCATTCTGTATAATAGAGCAGAACTGGTCACCAGGAGAGCAGTAAGAATAGGAGAGTAGCTTCTTTTCTCAGCTCGCAGTGGGCTGCATCATTAGCATGCCTGGGAAAAGAACGCTCACATCTTCTCATTCTTGACAATGCCAAAAGCGCACCAGCACGACACCAAGACTGACTGAAAAAACCAAGGGGAACCTATCAATACTTTGACACGCTGCACTTTTGAACTGTATACTGTATGTCAATTGCATAAGTCCAAAAATGCACAGGAGGAAGACCAGCATGTAATGAAAGTACAACAGAGTAGAAATGCTGGAGGGAAGTGAGAAGGTTCAAGGAGTGAGAGACAAGAGAATCAGAGGAAAGAAGGAGAGCAAATAGAAAGAAATCAAAGTTGTTGGTTGTGGCGTTACAGCTGCTGAGAGATCTAATGTTAATTTATGGCTAATTTTCACCATGTGCCGTGCTAGCTCACTAACAAACAGGCTTCACAGTGACAGGTACCGTCTGTGAACAGGAGCTACAAGCCAATTTAACAGCTCTCTACACAGCATCACAAACACTCAAAGACCCACACACATGCATGCTGTACATGAACACACATACTTGCACAGATCCCAGCCAGACGCTCCCCTCAGAGACAGACATCAAAGGGCTGAGCCCAGGGAATAAACAGGAAGCAGTCAGCCTCACCAGTCAATGGGTTTCACAATTTGAACATTGAGAGCAACTTGAATACCATTTTTAAAGTCATTTTCTTCCTTTCTCTGATTCCATCTTATACGTATCTTCTTCTGCTGCACCTGTCTCTGCCTCACTGACACGACATGACATCCCAACCCGATTTCATCTCATGCGTCACATATGCACGCTTTGGAAAAGCCATGTCTATTGTACGCAAAACGGCGATTTTGCGTGCATATGATACGCTTGCATCATTTACATAAATTTACTGACTTAGGTTTAGGCACTAACTAATGCCATGGTTGATGTTAGTGAAGTTGCCACGGCGAGGGGGGGGGTCTGTCAACTCCTAAAACATAAACATCGCTATCTAGCTAGCCCAGGGGCGTCTCATACAAATGTACCTGGGAGTGTCTACTATACACGCAAAATCGACGTTTTGCGTACAATTTTATTTTTTTAAATTTATTTTACCTTTATTTTACCAGGAAAGAAATCCATTGAGATTTTTAATCTCTTTTACAAGAATGTCCTGGATAGATAGACACGGCCAAAGCGTGTGTATGTGACGCCTGAGCATGACAGGCTGGACATCCACTTAAAGTAACTGGAGGGTACCAGGTCAAAGAAGGAAATCAGATCATGTTTTCTTGGAGCTCAACACTCTTAAGACAGTAGAGATGGTTGTGGATTTCAGAAACACCCCAGCACCAACCGCCGCCATCACCCTGTGTGACGCTATTCATGGGTACCACCATCACTCCGGACCTCAAGTGGGACCTGAACAGCAACTCCCTCACCAAGAAAGCCCAGCAGAGGATGTACTGTTAAGGTTTGTGGCTGAGTGGACTCCACTATATTGAACTGTTGATCCAAGAACCACCAAAGTGGTCTCACCCACCACCTCTCTCTTTATCTTACCTTCTATTTTTGTATTATAAAATGGGTTGCTCAAATCAAGCAGTCAATGTTGAATTCCTTTGCACAGATCCGTATAGTTATAATCTGAGCTTCGCCCCATTTACACCTGGTATTAAAATGCGAACTGATACAGATCGCATCTCCGACATTGACATTGGACAGATTTGTGTAACGATGATACTAACCATTTGCGGGAGAGAGAGAGAGAGAGAGAGAGAGAGAGAGAGAGAGAGAGAGAGAGAGTGGGAGCAAGGGAGAGGTCCTGAGCGAATAGCTCAGATACATGTTTTCCCATCTTAAATAGTAAAAAAAAAACGGAAATCAATATGTGGCAGTCAGTGGTGATAATATGGTGGGCCGCCACAAATAAATGAATGTATGGGATATCACTCATTAGCCAGTAAACACAAACCCAGTGATAAACAAACGGAACGGAAGTTGACTTCAGGAAACGCGTCTATAGATAAGATATAGATAAATAGTTAATAGCTAATAATTCTAGCCTTTGATGTGTGTTGCTTAGCAACCATCATGTGCTATGTGCCACACTATATGCCTACCGGTAGCCTGGTGGAGCTGCTTTTTGTATTCATAAAGAAATGTCTATTGATGAAATAAAGTCAAATTGTATTGCGTCAGTTAACCTACTTGATTTTCGTCAGTGCTATTGACCAGACACTGGTAAAGATCTGGAGCTGCACAGCACCTGCTCATAGCTCCCTATTGGGATGGGTTTAATGCAGAGAATGAATTTCGCAACATGTATGTGACAATAAAGTATCTTCTAAACAGCCAGTTTACGGTCTTGCCTGTAACTGTTGGCCTATATTATAAATTAATAATGTTTAATTATTGCCTTGCCTTATTGACAGTTTAAAGGTAATCCCCCTTTGAGACTTCTTTAAGGTCTGTTTATTGGCTCATTCCATGGTGCTGCCCCATATTTATAAATGACAATAACTAATATACACAATATTACTTTCAATATTAACATCTTAGTTAATATTTCTAGAATATCTTTGATATTCAGCTAATAACCTATAATATGCTACCTATGCTAACCTTCAGCTATGTTAATTCCCAACACTGGGAACACTTATATACAACAGTGAGACCCAGCCTTCGGCTCTACGGTCGTCCCGCGAGCTCAGTGAAAACCAATAGGGCACACTGAGCTTTCTCTCGGTTGGCAACAGATACACCTGTGCCACGCCTAACCTTAGCCAGATCTGGGCTATCAGATTGGGGTGAAGGCGCCACTCATCTGGGCGAGGGCCCCCCGTTGACATGATGTCAGCCCCTCTGTTCAACACACCAGGGATGTACTCGGCTCTGATGGAGAGCAGGTGAGTGTGCGCCCTAAACAGCATCCGTCTCGCCAGGCGCAGCAGCTGTGCCGGGCACATCCCGCCCTGGCGTTTCTGTAGGCATCAGCAGCCCTGTTGACGGTGGATGACATCTGCACGGCAGCTCACTGGTCTTCCTCATGCTTTTTCATCCTGTTTCTCGCTGACTCACTCAGTAGTGAGTGTTTTGGCTATGTGATTTTCCCTTGTGAGTGTGCGGTGTGACCTGCACGACCTCCACTGTCGTTATTGTTGCCATGTGTGGGAACCATACTATCATACTACCTTATATTTATACAAAGACTAGACAAGAAAGGAGATTGCTTGAAGAAAAGTCAGGGAAAAAGTTGGACTACCTGGTAAATTCTCAAAAAAAGTGTCCAGCAATCGGCTGTACTTTATAATGAAATGGCTAATGAATGCAGGTAACAAGCTACATGGCAAACTAAGCTGAACAGTTAGACTACAGACAATGTGTAGTGCTTAAACAATACACAGAGGATGAGAGACTCGACAGAGCAGATTAACATTTACATTAACATTCTACATGTTTATGCTTGTTGAACAGATGTATTTATAAAGTATTATCTTTTTAATCGTGAAGGTTTAATTGCACATACTTACAGTTAAACTGTCATCAGCTCGAGCAGTTTGGAGTTAACGTTACCTTCACCTCACCATCTCCACCGTGGCCCCTCCCTCTGCTGGCCGCTGTGTGTGTGCGATACAGAGAGCAGCAGAGGCTGCAGCATCATAATAAAAACGACAGTCTTCAGCACAGGCCCGTTTGCTCTTGGTGGGAACTGTTGAGCTTCTGTAAATAGCATCACAGAGTACGGTCTAGACCTGCTCTTTTATGAAAAGCGCTGTGAGATAACTGTTGTTGTGATTTGGCGCTATATAAATAAAATTGAATTGAATTGAAGTTTTATTGCTAAATATTATTACTTATTTTTTTATTGATCACATTTGAAGTTAAATCCGATTTCAATTACAGGACTTATGTCAGGTCTCTCCAGACATAATGTTACATCATAGATCCTGCTAAACCCTTCTCTGCTTCTGATTGGCTAGTAGTCCTTATCTAGGAACTGCAAATGCGCAACTCTCAACAAAGATCATTTAGAGACAAGATGTATCACTCCAAAGCTAAAACGAAGCCTTGAGCAGGAGGAGCTGCAGCAATATGCAGTATGAAAAAAAAGATGGTGTTTTTTGAAAATTAAACCATGGTAACCTGTTCTGGTACAACCCCTAAATAGGATTTTGAACCTGAGAATGAGCATAATACCACTTCTTTAAATGAATGATGTTCTGTGACGGATTAAAAACTGTTGGGGTTCTGGAGAAAATCAAAAGGCAAAAGACAGCTTTCGCCCCCTGTTCTGCTACAAGGCAAGCACACTGACTGTTGATCAGGTGGACGATCTTTTCAGCATTCGTCTGTCTCCAGAAGGGAGCAACAAGAGAGCTTCTGAGGAGATGGTTGTTACCTTCAGGAGAGGCTCCAGGATGCAGAAGGTAAAGTAAAATGAAGAATTTTTTATATTTCTTATTGGAGAATGTATTCAGGTATCAACTGATGCAAATGGCTATTGCAAGGGGTGTGACAAGGTTAAAAGCTGTTCGCACAATCACAATAGAAACTCAACATCCTGCAGTTGTTTTGCAGCTATTGGCGCGCACTGTTGGCCAATCAAGAGATGTAGTTATGTGACGTGTGATTGTCGAATGTTATTTCTCTAATCTCAATCAAGCGGCAACCTCTGGGTCTAAAAAGTAAAGTCATGTGTATGTAACTTAAACCTGCATTCTGTCTAACAGCTAGCAGGGGGCGATTCGTCTGGTTGCAAAAAGAAGTCCGGCTCTGTTAGAAATAATGGTAAAATGACCCTACTTCTAACCTGATTTATTACCTCAGTAAACACTTTCCTAATGAGTTTATGGTCTCAGCTGTTAGTTTCATGTCTTCTTCAATACAACATGATGTTCATTTTTTAATTTAGAGGAAAATAGACCATAAAGCAGAGTATGCTTCAGGGCGGGACTATCTATGATTGACAAGTCATTACCAAGATGATCTGTAACTCAGGCCAGAGTGACTCGTACCCACGCCACTGTGTAAATTTAACAGGGTACCCGCGGGGTCTTTCACCTGAATCACTTTATATAAATAAAGACAATTCTACCATAAATTGGTGCATAAAATGTCTCTAGAATGGAGGAAATTAAATGTTTAATGCTCAACATTTTAAAGTGGAGGACGCCCAGACCACCCATTTATATATTTCAGCATTGAATATTTCATCAAATAGTGTTAAAATATCTTCTTGTCTTGTTCTCATGAACCCAATATTTAAAATATAAATTTATCATCACACCCCTAATCTGAACCCTTAGTCCCCACCACTTTTCAACACAAAGTGACATCCTTGATTAATTTTATCTTATCAAAGTACAAACACACCCCAAAAAGTTATAGTGTGTTAAATATGAATATTAAATATATTAAATATAATATATGTTTTATAAGAAAATATTTTATTAAATTCATGTAACTTTGTAAATAATTTTCTCAGGCTTAAAATTCATACAGATTTTCCATTATACGGCAGTGAAGTTGGTATTAAATGTCATCCTAGGTGGTATTAAAACGGTCTTAAAAAGTCTTAAATTTAACTTTGAGAATCCTGTTAAAGTGTCATTGAAAAAGCGTGTTAGAAGTTCACTGTTCACTTTCTCTGTACATTTAGTTTTAAGCCTATTGTTCACTAGACAAAATTGTCAACTAGTTTTAGATTTTGAATAGTCACATGCCATCTGGATTTTGTTTATCTTTACATAAATGAAAACATTTCCACCAGAAATCGGTGCATAAAAATTCACTAGAATGCAGAAAATGAAGTGTTTAATGCTCAAAATTGTCATTTAAGTCAGCATTTTCTTAAAAAATTGTGGAAAAATGTCGTCTTGTCGTCTGCAAGCCAAGATAACACATGTATTCCCCCAATGCCTGTTGGTGCATATTCGATACGTTCCTAGGAACCTTTTGCAAGCCCTTGTTTCACGTTTATACCTGAATTTATATCTTTTCTATGTTCTATAGATACATTTTTTTTACTGTTTTTTATAGAAGAAGGAGGGTCATCTAAACTAAAGAAGATATTGGCCTTCTCAACTGGAGCATCTGTGGTACCACCTACTGGCTTTTCTCCCTTGTTCCAGTTCATTCATAAAGGACATGACGGCTTCTCATCTACCCCAATGTTCCCTATGGCCAACACATGTCATACCAGCTGTTCAAGGAGAAGTTTGACTTTGTATTTGGAAACACATGGCAGGGCATGAACATAATCACGCTCTGTATTCTCTGTCTGTTTGTCTTGAAAAGGTTTAAAAGGACGGTTCTATTTCGTATAGGCTTCGCCCTCTAAGGCTATCGCTATTGGGTTTACCCCTTCCATGCGCCTGCGGTCTAAAAAGCAGAAGATTGTCTAAAGAACAAAAGACACATGCGGTCTGCCTGGATCAGCCGGCCAGGGAGACCCGTGTGTCCATGTTACACCACATTAGCTGCAGCTAATGACATTTAGCAACCGGTTTTATTGCTGCTGGCCGACCTTTGTTGGTCAGAGCCGACCACTGGTAAGCTATGGCTCGAAAAAAGCTGTGTGAAATCTTGTTGCTCCTTTTTGTGGAAGTTGTTGAACAAATGCTGTCTGTGCCTGTCTCAGTCGAACCAGCCACTCCAAGCACACACTTCCTACATCCCGGGAGGTGGCTCGCACCATCCAGGGGTCGAGGGCCACCTCCACTCAGTCCTCTTACTACTCTAAGTGGTCGGCTTTCCAACGCTGGTGTCTGGATCATGGGTCGGATCTGGTCGCCCGTCCGCTGCTGGCGGTGCTTTCTTTCCTCTAGTTGCTCATGGACGGGGGGCTGGCGTTCAGTACGGTTAAAACCTACACTGCCGCTATTTCGTCCTGTCACAAGGGCTTCGGGGACAGGCCTCCCATGCCGCATCAGTGCTCGTGCACACGCCGACACCAATGCCGCGGTCAGCGGGCGACTGGGTGGCTCATTATGGCTCTGGGCAGGTGATTTGTGCTTGGTGGTACCGTATGGGCCAGTGAGATGTTGACTCATGCTGCTTTGCTGCTAAACCAATAGCGATAGCCTAAATAGAAAGGGGGTTGCGTACTATAACGCGTACTGTAACCCGGATTCTATAAGTATAGGCGCAGCCCTCTAAGTTGAAGGCCTCACTGGACCTTGGTTTTCAGTGCTGAAGAAAAGGCATTTGGGAGCCGATGGCTGTGTCTCACCGTTGTGTATATATACAAGGTGCAGACATAGGAGAGGCCCACGCTGTGGGTGGGCGTAGACTAAAATTCTCAGTGCCGTGCAGGCACGCGGAAGGGGTAAACCCAATAGCGATAGCCTTAGAGGGCTGCACCTATGCTCATGGAATCCGGGTTACAGTACGTAACCCCTGTTATATGCATTTCTGAAAGGCCCATCCCTTTCAATTACATCTCCGCAATATAATTTGCACTTATTAGAGAATACAGTACAGTTTATATTTCCACTGCTATTCAACAGACTTAGTCAGCCTAAGGTAAAAATATGTTTTTATTTTTAGATGTCTCCCGTTTCATAACAGAAGATATGAGTTTAAAAAATTACAATTTAGTAATGAAACATTAAGGTAAGGTAAGGTAACTTTATTATACACCGTTCACTCTCACCCGTTGTGACCTCACTGTTAAAAAATCCATCAGCCAGCAGATCAGTCCAGTATCAATGTTATGAGTTTTCTTCAACCTGTCTGCTAAAACATGGGGCTGAATACAGTTAAAAGCGGAGGAGAAGTCAATAAATAGAAGACAGACAAGGGACTTGGCCCCCTCAAGATGTTTAAAAACCATGTTTAAAAGCGACCCTGTTGCGCCATCCACGCCTCTGCCCGACCTGTAGGCAAACTGGATAGGGTCTAACCTATCCTGTACAGTGTCCAAAAGTGCATCCTTCACTAGCCTTTCAAAAGCTTTCATGACAAGAGATGTGAGTTCCACTGGTTTGAAGTCATTGAGGGTCTTAGGAGTTTGAATCTTAGGCACAGGAACAATTATTGAATCCTTCCAAAGACAAGGGACACTTATGCAGCTGTAAAGACAACTGGAAGATGAAGCAGAAGATGTTTGCCAGCTGGACAGCACATTTCTTCAGAACACAACCCCCGATCCCATCGGGACCTGGGCTCTTCTTTTCTTTTACACCATGAAAGAGTTTCAAGACCATGAATTTATTTAATGGGCACAATGTTATTTACAGGATTACAATCAACATTTTTAAAAACAGATGTCTCCTCACTAAAATCATGGATATTAAAAAAATTATAAAAAACATTCAGTTCATTAGAAAATTCAAGGTCGGTTTTTCCATTGTGAGTAATGGAAAAATTTTTGGACTGCAACCCCAATATGGTTTTCACGCCCTCCCAAGCAGGACATGAATTTCCAGTGCGCAGCAAGTTTTCTACTTTGTCTTTATATACGCACTTGGCAAGTTCCCTCTTCATCTGTTTAGCCAGTGCCCTGTGCTGTATCGCGTCCCCCTGATTAAAACTAATGTTTCTCTGATTAATTATGCTTTTGACTGATTTGGAGACCCAGGGTTTATTATTTGGATAAATGGAGATGGGTTTTTGGGAGATGATCATTTCCTCACGAAAAGATTTATAGGCAGACACAGTTTCTGTCAGTTCATCTAAATCCGGGCAGGCGTTTTTAAACACATCCCAATCAGTGACGGTGAAACAGTCCTGAAGACAATGAATGGAGTTTTCTGTCCATACCGGAACAAATCTTCGTTCCGCCTTGTGCCTCTTCAGGACCGATTTGTATGTCAGAATCAAATACACATTATGGTCTGACGATCCAAGAGGGGCTCTAGGAAGAGATTTGTAAGCCCCCTTAACCGTCCCAAAACAAAGGTCCGGACACTTTGAGTGACGAGTCGGACAAGTGACATACTGGTAAAAATTACAGAGACTTCCCCTGTTTACAGTGATTAAAATCACCCATTATTAGGATCGGCGCGTCTGGCGCAATCCCCTGTAGCCGCTGCACAGATCTGGTCATGGCTTGAGTGGCCCTTGACATCATTTGTATCTAGTTCTGTCTCACTTTATTGGTCTCTTGTCTGTCTATGTTCCCTTCACTTGTCAGTCTCTTGCGTGTCTGTCTCTTTCTTTCTGTCTGTCTCAGCATCTGCTCATCTGTCAGTCTGTCTTTTTGAAGAACAAATGCTTGGAAGAAAGCCTTGTTAGTTTTGAACAAATGTTAATTCTGTTCATTTATTTGTAATTTCCAGTGTTCCAAAACCTTAACATAACTCCCATGTTATTCACTGAAGTTATTGCAAAAGAGAATGAAACACATCTATTCCATGGTTCCCGTCATTTTCAAGTGGATTCACTTGTTGAATAATGTTCATTGTTGTGTCATTAAAGGTTACATCAATGTCTGGAATTATAAAATTATTATTGGTCTGAAGTTCAGGTAATGGCCCTTATTCGTCAATGCCATAATAGTTGTCAACATCAAAGATGACAGCTTAATAGGTGTCTGCCCCCCTTGTGTGGAGAGGCCATGGTTTTTCCACTGGTCGACAAATTCTGTTACTGACCCTATAATTCTTGGTAAAAAAAAAAAAACATACTAAAACTAAATAAATGTACTTCATTCAATGAATCCAGTATACCCTGTTCCTCCATGAAGTTAAAAATGTTAATTGTCTAGATACAACTCTATGGACTTTTGCCCATAGTCTCTCAGTCCTTTGGTTGTGTACTGAAACACCAGTAATAACATTACGACTGTTTAATGCCCTTCTTTCCAACATAAAACATGCAACATGTATATTTTCCATACTGTGATCACATCTGACCCTTAAAGGCAAACCAAAGTTCTCTACCCCTCCTAAAAATAATGACAAGACACTTGATGCTCTGTTGTAAGTTAAATATATAATAGTCCGGTTGAAACCATCAACACAGCCATGCAGGACCATCCGCCACCTAACCAACTTGTGGTTGCCGTCAAAAATGCCTGTTGAGAGATATACACTACATTACAGAACATATAGACGACTTGAAACTTGCAAAACTTACAGATATTACTAAACATTTACAAGTCAATGTACCATAATTGGTTGGGGGCCTGAGCATTATAGACCCTTAGGCGAATAGTATGACGACGTCTAACCCACCGCCCAATGGGATCCACTTGATGCAGGCTCTGTATGACCCGCCGACCTGGCCAGTCAAGGTTGGGGGGGTTGTCAAATTGTTGATCCCATCAGTGTGTGTGAGCTTTTCAGTGTAGTATGTGAACGAATTTGGTGTCATATGTGTATTTGAGAGGAAAAGAACATATATATTCATGGTCATTCTGAATAATGTCCCTAGAGAACCTCATCCAATGGTCAAACTTCCCCAGGAAATTTGAGTCCCCTTTTAAATTAACTAACTATTAACTAACCTGAATCTGAAACTGGCATTTACACGTTTTTGACTGGAAATAGTGTTTTAGGTTGCAGAACGGCAGAACAACTATACAACAATGTAAGTTGGTATCGGTAGAATCTTCATTATTATAAACTGTGGTGCCGCTTTTTTTGTTTCTCTCTTGTTGATTTCTTGATGTAATCTTTTGAGCTTTCTCAAACTTCACTCATACTGTTTGTCTGTGAGTATCTGTGAGTTTTTTATTTGTGCATTTGTGTGAACAGCTGTTGCCAGAGGAGGAACCCTCTGTCATCATAATCATCATCATCATCACTAGCACTTTAAATAGGTCTCCATAGCCTTGAGAAACTGTAATGCTAATTATTCACCTGAGGCTGTATTGTGCTTTAATTATACTCATATAGCAAGTGCTTTTGCATGCACATTAGTATCCTGGTTTTGAGTCTTATCATATCCGGGGTTTGAAGTTTAGATGGAACATATAAAATCTGGTTATTCATACCCCTGTGTACACTATCTAGGTTTCTGATCATCTGTGCACAATTGTGTCTTGTGTTCTCACCAACTCAGGAACTATGTTCTGTACCAACTGAAGAATGTTCAGAAACCTGGAAAAGGTGTTTACATGCCAGCGTCAAAATTATTGAAATAGATCCTTCCCTTATTTCCTGGGGCTCATGGAGATGTTAAAGATTAAAAAGGTTGCAGTAGTCAAGTTGCAGGATGACCAGCCATAGCCTGGAAGAGAATCTGCGCCACCTCCTGGATGAGGAACAGATGCATCCTACTGAAGCTTCAGGATAGCTGGTCATCTAGTGTCACACCCAGGTTCCTTGCAGTTTGAGCAGGAGACAAGGAAGAGCAGGTCTGTCTTGTCAAAGTTGAGATTCTGGTGGTGTGCAGACATCAATTGAGATTTGTTACCCAGGCATATAGAGATTCATGCTGCCACCTGGTTTTCAGACGGGGGAATAGATTAGTTGAATTAGTTGAGCGTCATCTGCATAGCTGTGGTAGGAAAAGTCATGAATGAATAACTTACCCTGTATGTCAGGGTAGCCGCGGGGTCTTAAAATTATTTAAAAAGTCTTAAATTTCATATTCCAAAAATAAGGCCTTGAAAGTATTAAAGTTTGTTTACCAAGTTCTTAAATTTGTCCTTTTGTGTGATTAAATAAATGCCATAATGTTACAAATAAACACTTTTTGTGTGTGACTTTATAATTTACTCCGTTTGGTGTGACTCTGATGTTAGTACAGGCAGTACAGGTAACAATACTGTTTACGTCATTGTTTAGCTTTACACTCTGGACTGTGGAGTGTTCGCGGTGCACGAGCTCTGGCATCCGAGCTCTGGGCTAATCAGTCAGTTAGGAAAGAACACAAAATGTCTCTGACATTCTACTAACAAGCTAACTCGTTGCCTGAGAATGGGAAAGTGTCTGAAATTCAGAAAGCCAGAGACACGGACAAGTGGCAGTTGAGGCAGTGGCGCTCACACTATGGCGAGTGCTAATGAAACAGCTAATGAAACAGCAGAGCTGCAGGTTACTGGTCAGTGAATGTTACAGCAGCAATGGAGAGACAGTTGTGTATGAGGACCATGTGTGTGTCGGCGTTGTGCCGTTGTAACGTTATGTGGATGGAAACATCCGACATCCGAACGCACATAAACTTACATCCCCCAGATGCGCTGATCACCGGGACGAGGAAAAAACAAACCAGAGCCCAACTCCTTATCCCCGCTAGTTTCAAGCTAATACTATATAGTACTATATTTCAAACAGCATTAAGATGTAAAAACCGAACACAATGAATAATCACTGAAACATTTGGCATATTATATTACATTACCTTATCTAGCCAAGGTGTAACTAATTGTAACAACTCATTCTGCTCGATTTGTTTGTATTTTTGATTTCACTCCTTAAGAGTTCTTAGTGCACAAATATTGGATTAATTTCATAGATGTAATTTACGCTGGGGACATGTCTCCATCAATTTTATTGAAGCATTTGTTAAAGGCAGGGTAGGCAAGTTGCTTCTCAAACACTTTTTGTCATATTTGTTGAAACTGTCTATATAAACCAATGCATATTAAAAAGTTAGGTGCTCTGAAAAAGAGTATAAAAATCGGCTGTCTGTAGTCCTCTCAGGGCTGCAGTAAACACAGCCACTTGTTCCATTCGGACCGAATGCAATGATTGGCTGGCTGAACTAATGTCACTTCGCTCTGAGTTTGGAGGATTCCAACCTAAACTGGACAATATAAATGACAGCCTGGGTAAGATGGCCAGCTCTGTTGCTGCCTTGGAAAATGTCTGAAATGTCAGAGGTGAAGCCAAATGTTGCTGTCACTACCACATGCATGGAAGAGCTGTAAACCGAAAAATATTGGCAGAGGAGTACCTAAATTGAGACGTTACCATCATCTATTACTATACTGCGAATTCTTAGGCTGTATTCAAAAGTTTATAAATGCATTTATTAATCATTCTTGACTGCATTCAATGTATTTGTTCACATTTATTCAGTTACTCATGGCTGCATCTGTTCATTAATTTGTTATTAGTAACGATCGATCAATGAGTGGTCATATAAAAACAATTAAACTGAATATATGATCAGAAATGTCATACCTCTTTCAGTCACTCCCTCTCCCACTACCAAATTGTTTCTTTGATAAGCTTAATAGGTTTTTTAGAAAATTAATTTGGAATAACAAAAAAAAAAAAAAAGACTGAAAATTAGACCACTGTACCTTCCTTATAAAGTATACAGCTCCCAAATCTGAAATGGAATTGTTAGTCTGCTCGTTACATTTTGTAATGTTTTAGTTCTCAATGGAGGCTCTTCTAGCCTGGGTGAATACTGAGCATGCATCAATACCAAACCTCTGCTCTCAGCTGTATGTGTACAGGTGCATCTCAAAAAATTTGAAAGACAAAATTCAAATATTTTGAGGTTCAGTCTTAAGTTTGGGCATTCATCAAACTTTGCCATCAGTTTTCAAACCCCAAATTAAATTCTTGCAAAATATTTATTGTCAAGTACATCCTACTAGCTACAGAACATGTGCGTTCTCCCAAATGAGACACACAGGTTGCTATGGGTGCTAACAAAATAATAATTTTCAAAAAGTGTACAGATGTAGCTCAAATGTACCTGTATTTCAGCGTATTGTATTGTGTTTTCTTTTTCTCCTCTCTATCCCTTTCTGTTCATCTCTCTCCACACACACACACACACACACATACATATGTCTCTATCTAGAGCTCTGTTATTGTGCAACAAGTGTCTGACTGATCTTGAGGACGGCTGAGTTAAGAAGATCTATTTTATGGCTAAGCCGTCCAGAGAGTCTTGAGGCCTGTGACAAAGCAGCACAACAATGAGAAGCAGTTTGAGTTTGGATTTGTCTAATGCTTCATCATCCACTGATGTTATATCAACTGTTAACAGAAAATCATTTTCTGCCAATCATGTCTGTTCATCACTCACTAGACAGCAGAAGGACTCCAAAACATGTTGACAGTCTCACAGCCCTAAGCTTATTTAGTTGTTCTGACCTGATAAGCTGATGTGACATGCAGGGGCAGACTGGGCAAAAAAGAAATGGCCTGGTAATTTGTCCATGGTCAGCCTACTCTCTAGACAAATCATTTGTTGGGCACTCTTGGTCTGGGTCTGAGACCTTTTTCCTGGATTCTTGAGAATTTTAGGCGAGTACAGTGCATCACAAAATGAGCCATTAAAATATATTTTCAAAACTAGAAACACCTATCTAGCTCTCCTCGAGTAAAGTAATAACCTCAGCTGAGCCCCTGAGCACAGTAAATGAAATGGGCACATCATCATCAATCTTACCATATCATGGTGCTTTGGGCTGTGCTGGATTGGACTCTGTTTTGCTATAGTCCACATCTCTGCTGTTTGTCTCATGTTCACCCATGTTTTGAATAATATGCGTTTCATCTGCTGTGCATCAGGTTAGAAATAGCCACTGCGTAATGTTGGAGATAAAAACCCCAGACTGGGCCAGAGGCCTAATGGGCCCTCACTCTTAGGGTGCTTTCACACCCGTAGTTTGGTTCATTTGGCCCAGACCAAGTGAAAAAAAATTATACACTGTTGCATTTCAGTTCTGGTCGGTTCATGTTCACACTGCAGTTTTACAAACAAACCAAGAGAATTAACCATGACGTTACACAGACTTACAGGTAACTTGTTGATTGGACAGTTTTGGCAATTTCATCCTGCATCATCAGGACCCACGTGGGGAAATTAAACTCAGGTGACTGACAGACGTTTATGCAGCACTTTAATGCTTCTGATCTGTATCACAAAGAGATCACAAAGTAATAATTTCTTATAAGCATGACTAGTAGGCCTAATGTTAGACCGCGGATCGACCGCTATGAATAATAATGTAAAAACGGGACATGTACAGGAATAATTTGAGTATAGTATAGCCTGTTGTGGTATCGCTGTCACAAATGTTTTATGGACTTAATGAACTGACAGGGTAAACAGAGTGCTATTTGCTCTCCTTTTTTAGCATATTTTAACCTATTAATCAGTGAAATACCGCTGACCGTTAATGATTTTCATAAACATAGCGCTTATACAGATCAATTATAAGATCACTGAACACATTTCGCTGTCAGCAGATGGATTTATTAGTGGTTTAGCTTTGGAAATAATGCTAAGGTCACATCTCTGCTAGCATAAAATAAATAAATAATAAATAAAAATGGTTTGTTTGCTTTCAGACTACAAGCGAACTGCACCAGAGTTCGTTTGAAATCGCACCGAGACCACGTTGAAGAGCAGAGCACCCTGTATTACATTTGTTAATATGTCCTGTCTCACTCCTCCTCTTGTGGTTCCTCCTCCACACATATTCAATATTAAAACAATAGTGTATACAACTCTACAACACCTCCAAAGAAATAAACTGAAATGTGGCATCAGAAATAAGACATCATCGTAATATTAGAAAAATATTTTGTGCCTGAAATAATCATACAGTTACTTCCAAAATGACATACATTATAGATTATAGTTACTTTTATTTGAAAGTATTAGTTATATTACAATATTACTGTCTCTGGATTGTAATGCTTTACACTACTTTTGCGTTACTTTTGAGTTACTTTAACTGCTATTTAATGGGTGCATTATTCTGATAGTAAGATGTGCACAGGTGGGTTCTAGTGATGTGGCTGGGTCTTCGTCATTAAAATGAACGAATGAAAGAAAGACGCTGTGCACATTTACGCACGAGGTACAGCAGCATTATGTCATTGATTATTTGAATCTCCGGACAATCCGACAGGATCGGTCAGGATGAACTGACAGCAGCCTCTCTGATCAGGAAAGTAAATCGTTAGAGCAGAAACACATAGCCTATAGAAATCTATTTATGCATGATCCATCAGGGTCGTAGTTTGCACCCTGCCTACATCTCGACCATCGGATTCCCGCAACAGGAAATAATGTTACTCTTACTCATGGATTTGTTTTTCTGGTGCCGAAAGGTTTGCATGTTGGTGAATTATTAAATAAACAAAACACAATTCATTTCGACTTAAAATGCATTGTGACGCGCATTACTGAGATTGTAATGGGTAAAATATTACCAAATTTTATTTAGTAATGCATTATATTACTGCGTTACAGCAAAAAGCAATACATTACTGTAATTGCGTTACTTTTGTAACGCGTTACTCCCAACGCTGGCTGTGGGTGACATCACATGCTGACCTTCAGCATTACAGCCTCCTCGCAAGGGCCCCTTTGTGTTCATAAATCTAATTTCCTTCCCTTATCAGGCCCTCATTACCCGGGCCTCCTTTGTTTATAAATCTTAGTTTACTCCTATCAAGCCTGGCTCCAGGTGCTATCAACTTTATGAGAGAATCCAACAAGGCCTTATTGTCTCTCGTTTGGATACTTAATTCATTTGGAATCATGGTTGTCACCTAACTTCCCCTCTGGCCTTGCTGGCTGGGTGTGTGTGTCTTTGCACTATGTGAGGTGTGTGAGTGTGTGTTGTTTGTGAAGTCTATGGTCTGGGTCTGCCTCGGCCGCAGCATGAGAGAGTAACAGGGCTGAGCGAGTGAACTGTCCCTCAAAGGTCAGTGTATCTTTAAATAAACACCTTAAACATTATTCTAATAAACATGTTTATCATTATCCTAATCAAGCTAGGCATCTAACATATTCACACATCATGGCTAAATGCTAAATAAAATATGTAACAGTGACATGGTTATTTCTACGGAATACACTTTGCTTTGCTTGTTGATACCTCTAATTTAGCTATTTCTGCTTGATACAATTATTTTACTTCTTTTATTCTACATTAAGATATCAATAAGATCACTTTAAAATATCACAATAAATCACAGAGCCGGTAGTAAGAGTTCTGATGTTTTATTAACCAAAAGTGTACTGATAGCAAGGAACTAACAAAGTAACTAACAGTCCAAACAATCAAAAGCAGGGAAAAACAGGGAAACTCACTCAACATAACATGACAAAAATCCGACAAAGACTGAACACATCACAGGGTATATATGTAGAGACACAAACGAGCGGGGAGAAAGAGACACCAGGGGATACCAATCAGGCAAGCAGACAAGGGGACACAGGACTAGAACAACACCAAACAAAACAGAACAACAGAACGCTGATACGGGGAACACAGACAGGCAGAAAACATGGACCAATAAACCAAATACAGAGCAGAATAAAATAACTAATATAGAACAGACCAAATAATCACACACAGGCAGAATCGTGACGGTATCCCTTGGAACCGGCAACAGAGAAGCCAGGGTGGGAACCGTGAACAGGATAGCCGGGCTTAGAATTGACAACAGAAGCTGGCTTAGGGACAGAGGCAGGAGGACTGGAGACCGACTGAGGGCTGATGAAGCCAGGGAATGCTGCTGTACAAATTCAGTCGTAGACGCTGCAGTACTAGCCGTAACAGGCAGTTGGTGCAGGTTGGGCGGGCGGGACAGGCATATGGCTAGCCACCACAGCAGGCAGATGAAGCAGGCAGGAGAATGCTACCAAACAGGAGGCTAGCAGGTGGGTTGCAGGCTGGTTGGTGGCTGCTGGCTGGCTTGTTAGAAAGACGGGAACCAAGCACGAGAGGACTAGCTTGACCATGGCTAGCAGGCCGTGACCTAGCAGTCCAAGGGCTCACGACTAGCAGGCAGAGGATCAGGCAGGCAGATGCTGGCTGGCTGAGGTGAATACCAGAGGTTGCTAGCAGGCCTGTTGCTCGCTAGTTCATAGCTAGCAGGCAGAGGACCAGACAGGCTACTAGTAGATCGGGGATCGGGCAGGCTACTAGCTGGCAGAGTGCTAGTATACATGGAAGTAGAGGTAAAACTGGTATGGAAAGGAGCTGAGTTGTGAAGCTAATTGTCCATTTTGGGAGTGGGTCTCTCAACCAGTATTGGGCTCGCTGCACCTGTGCTTGCTACCAGCCATGTCTCCCCACGCCGACAGCAGAAACAGCTGATCAGACGTGAGTTACAAGTTCGCTACTTCAGAACTTATTCGGAAAGTGTTTCCATCTCCCATTTAGCGCATTTACTCTTTTTCGACAAAGGAAAAAAACCTCAAGCGAGTGTAAATTTTTTATTGCAAAATTAAGGATTTCCATCAACCTATTCTAATGCGATACTTCAAAATGCGCATTAAAAAATGTTGATGTTGATGAAACACGGCTAGTGACAAAACGTCCGCCTGCTGCCTCTCCACTCCCTTTCAAACATTAGCTACCCTTCAGGCAGTCAATTGACATAAAGTTGTTACTGTGATGTAGAGACAGAGCTCAGTTAAAACTTTATGGATGAAAGAGACTTTTGTTACAGATTAATAACTCACCACTCTGAAAATCTTGCTCCAGTCTATGTTGCTAAGCTGGTCCAGCAACATGTTCAGCTGAACTGAAGCCGTGCTTTTACCGGCTTTTCAGGACTCGCCTTGCTCTGCTTCTGATTGGTTAGTAGTCCTTAACTAGGAACTGCGCATTTGCAACTCCCAACAAAGATCTTGTACAAAACACATTCAACACACAGGGTGCAAAAAAGGGGCTGCAGTAATGTGCAGTATGACAGAAAATATGGTGTTTTAGGAAAATGAAACCATGTAAACCTGTTCTGGTACAACCCCTAAATAAAAATTATGAACCTGAAAATGAGCATAATATGACCTTTTTAAAGTTTTTCCGTGTAACTAGTACATTCAAATCAATGAGTGTTTAAAGTGGACCATATATTTCTTCACCACTAAAGGTCTGCAACTGAGCACAGCGTTTGCACTCTACCTGCGTTAGTTAGCTTAGATGTTATCATGCTAATGCTTATCACATCTCACCTGTCTTTATGTTTAGGAGGGAAAACCTGAATTTAACAAGTTTTGATATCTAGATGAAATCAACTACCATAAAACTTCAATCAATAGCCGAGTCCCAAACAGCCGCCTACCCCTGGTATGGTATGGCCTGGTGTGGGAACACATTTTGACAAATAAACACAGGTCTCCATTAAACACCTGATCTGGTTTTTATAGAAGTTCTTTGGATGTATAAAACCTCTTTAACCCCGTGTGGTCGTCCGCTTTAGAAGCTTCTAAGCTACTTAGATCGTTAATACAAATATTAATCTTTAAACGTATGATCAATATGTCAGTATGGACATGCTGCACATCGTTAGATCATTTCAGCTCAAATGATTACAGAGAAACACAATAGCAGAGTGGAAGATAAGGGGAAAAGTAAGCACAGATTCATGTGTTTTCTGGATCTTCACCCACGTAGATACATGCTCCCTTAATGATACACTCTCGTCCAGTATCCACATCATCACACTGAAAGGAAATGTTCTTAATTAGTGTCTTCATGCAGCTCGTCTGCTTTATTTTAAAGTCAACTACTGCTGTAAACTGTCATAAGGGTACATATCTCTCTGAGAATATAAAACCAGGGTCCCTATGATGGTACAAGCCTTTCTGTGAGCTCTAAATCATGTAGTAAGTAGACTGACAAGGAAGATTCAGAACAAAAGAGCAAGTAGAGAAAACTATGAAGATAATAAGTAAATAGAAGAAAGGTTAAAACGGCACATCCACTGCAGGACCCCTTCTCAGTTAAACATGGATGTGTCTTGATAAGACACTGGGCTACCTGTTCTAAACTTTATACTGCACAATTTCCTGCACTAAACCATCAAGGACGGCTGACTTCAACATGGGATCTGGAATCAGTACAGTGCCATTTCGAATATAGGCTAAACTTGCCTGCTGAAGTTTTAATTCAGCATCGTAGGAGAACTTAGGCACATGAAAAACAGCTGGCCAAGAAGAGCGTGAGCTCGTCGACTCACACGATGACAGTACATCTGTATCCACAGATCCACCTGAGAGGGACGAAGAGTCACTTAAAGAGGAACATGAAGGGTTGAATACTGGTATTAGGACTGGAGAACCCCTCTCATCATTATACGGCAAAGTGGGGGCCATTGACATATCAATGACTCTAACAGTACCTTTGTCTTCTACTTCTGAAATTGAGGTAAGGTTGAGGAACTCATTTCCAAACAAGGAATCCTCCGAGCTGTCATCAGTCAGGATGATCTTAAGGATCACAGGAGTCCGCATCTTCAAAGCTGTTTACTCTGCAAAAGACACAAAAAAATTGTTGTGGTGCTACAGAATCTCCCCACTACCTTGTGTTCTTTTGTTCCCCCCTTCCCTGTGTTTTCTGTCTGTCCTCCCTGTCTGTGTCTGTCTGGGCGTGGCTACACTCTCTGGCTCCAGCGGCGCACCTGGTTCTCATTCCACTAATCAAGCTCCTGCAGTATTTCAACCCCAGTCCTCCTCACGTTCTTCGCCAGATTGTCAGTTAACCACATGTGGTACATGTGTCAAGGCTGACAATCTCCTTCTCCTGTAAGAGTCCTAGTAATTTCTGTTTCTCCCTGGATTAACCTGTTTTTCTCTGTGCCCAGGATCACACTACCTCCGGGAACCCTGCTGAACGCCACACCCCGCTCTGCACCTATCTTACCTGGACTTACTCCCTTCCTCCGTGTTCTCCATTCTGCCCTGTTTGACCTATCAATAAAACCCTTTTGTCACCCCTTCGAACTGTACCGAGTCTGCCTTTGAGTCCTCAAGTTTTTGCATTATGACAAAGAATTAGACATCAGACATCCAAAAATGTTATATCTTAAATTCAGTGTTAAAAGCATACTTTTACAATTGCTTGCATGTGGCTGGTATTTAAGTTTATAATAAAAATAAACAGATAACCAAAAAAGATAAATTCCAACTACATTTCAGACATTACTACATTTTTGATCGAATCAGCTTTTCCCCAAAAAGACATCACTGCAGGTAAGTGTTAAGCTTAGTACTGTAAATCTGGTTCACACCAGAGGTCAGTGTTAAGTAGGAATATGGTGGGTTGTTAAAATAGATGATTTTATGAACTGAAATTTTATCATTTTCCTTTAGATTTTCTGGGTTTTCCCTCTGTGGGTCCCTATAATGTGAGCTGGCTCATTTTCCCGGCATATAAGAGTAAAAGAAGGATGTGCTTCAGTGGTAAGCTTAAAAGTCTTAATATTAGAAATGCTACCTCTGATGCAGAACTTAGGTAACCACCAAAATAAGTTGAAAAAGGTAATGTTGAAATTAAGACCTAATGATTTCAAATTAAAGACGTTTGAATGACTTATGACTTAATAGTTATACAATTAAATTTCAGACATTTTAAGGAACTGCAGACACCCTGGAATAGAATTATGAAAAAGAGTAGGTGAGAACAGTTACATAACAAACTCTACATATACACCTTGTTACTAAACAAACATGTGATAGATCCATGCAAAAGGTAAGCGCACCTTTGATTTCAATATGCCTTTTCAAAGTCACCATGCGGGTTGCTCCAATCTTGTAGTCAACAAGTGGATAAGTATAAAGAGTTTACTGAGTGCCACGAGAGTGAATGTTCTTGTAGGTGCTGGGCTGAGTTCAAAGGCTCTATAATGCTGTCTTTACCAACCACATAGCTCTACAATACAGAATATACTCTCATGTAAAATGCAGATTTGGTCAGTTTCACTGAATTCAGGCATTCCACCCACTGCTCTGTGGGCCAGTATCAGCTGCAGCGTCCAATTAATATAACGGCTACCTAGTAAGGGGGGCGTGTCGGTCAGTAAAAAACTTCCGCAAAGGATGCACTGGTGTATCTCTCATAGCTCCTCAGAGGTCGCTCCTGGATCCTCAATCCTCGCTCCTCGAAACGCAAATAAGAGCTCTGAGACAGTCCGCAACTTCAGTTCCAGCGAGGAAACGTCAAATAAGACACTTGAGAAGCAGCCAGAGATTGAGAGGCTTCTTCTCCAAGTCCTGAGGAGGCCTGCTGCACCTGTCCCACCTCCTCTTTCAGAGGATGAGCATTTCCTACAAAGCCTGCAGATAATATAACCCCCAGCAGAAGGAGTTTGGGAAAATTCAAATTCAAAAGCTCATTTATGAAGCCAGCACCGTGGTGCTCAATTTGGAACCCGTAGAAGAGGTTGTCAGGGGGGAAGAATTAGGAGGGTTCTACTGTAGTTGGAGTAACAGATGCTAGTAAAGACATGAATAACTGCTTTCCCCCTTTAGCTCTTTGTTTTCGAGTTATCTTTATCAAACCCCTTACCATGCTAAACCTAATGCTGTTTTTGTTTTTTAACCAGTTCCTCACTGTTAGTCAGTGATGGCTAGGCAGACACCATTGTTCTGCAGAGCAGCTTTCAAAGCAGTGACAAACAGGTGCCAACAAAGAAACTCTGTCGTCTTGGCACTGATGGAGCAGCAATTATAACGGCTATGATCATTATACCATTCCATGTTAGTAGGGATGTCACAAAAACAAATACTTTGGTACCAAGGCATGGTCCACACATACATGGGTATTTTTATAACCAGAGTTTTTCCTCCTTCATATTAAAAAAATCTTGAAAATGCCAAAATCACACTCTCAAGCGTTGTCAAGAGCATGCCAAACCACCAGGCGACGACATGATCCTAACCTTGTTCGGAGCCTAATAAAATAGTAAACAAAGCAGGCAGTGGTGCACAATCTGACATGAAACAGCAGATAACAGCGTGCACTCTGACGTCGCAAGGCAAAAAGTTGTGGTTTTCCTGTCCAGACGACAACACAGGAACCGGTGTTTCTTAAAATTCTCACCCTGGCAGGGGTTTTCAAATGTGTTCGGTTTCAGTGACCTGATACTTCGATTCCGTGTGTATGGACGGCCAAACCACATAGAAAATGTCACGGTTTTGAAAAATACCCGTGTTCGTGTAGAGTAGGGTAAAGTCAATACCAAAATTCTGAAAAACAAACTTGTTTTTGGAGGTTCCGTAGATCCAACTCGTACAGCAGGATTAATAATAAACTCGCAAAAACCAGTATGCAAACAGTGCCATTGAACTTTTCAGATTAATAGGTTAACACTTTGAACTTAGCGAAGCACCTCATACTGAGTTTCAATTCACGTTACATTATCAACATATCCCAAGTGTTAGCCTTCTTGTATCCTTTTCTTTAAACACTGCCATTATTTTTGTTTGAGATGCTGGCATTGCTGTATAGCCTAGCCAACTATTTTCCATAAGGCTGCCGTGATTATGCTAATGTAATGTAAACACAGCTCATAGTAGTAGGCAGAAGTCATTGCTCTTCAGTCTGTGTCATCTGTCACCAAAACATAACGTTAGCCTTGTAAATAAATATTTCCAGACTAATTGTCTTTCACCGTGTGTGTGTGTGTGTGTGTGTGTGTGTGTGGGCTGCTGTTTTCTTACAGTCATTGACATTTAGCCTTCCTGATAACTGAAATCTCATAATTCTCCTTTCACCCCTGGGCTTTTTATTTTTTTGCCTACTTGAAGGCACCATGTTGCTATTGTTGTTTTTATTAAATTAGCGAGTGTATGTTAATTACGTAATTTGGCATGGGATTTATTGCTTTGTTCCCCCCCGCAGTATCAAAGTAGGTATTGAGAGTCGTGGAATTTCACTGGTATTGGTATTGCCTGCTAAATTTCTGGTATCGTGACATCCCTACATGTTGGTGTGCTTTATGCAAGTTGCCTTGCTGTGTTATCGGACACGTAAACACAAGACGTGTAAACTGGGTTGGTAAGCCGCTGACCAACACATTTCCCATGATCATTGCTGTGGCTTGTGCTGCCCACTGCCTTTCCCTGGCTTGTGAGGATGTGTCAAATGATGTGAAAAATATGTTGGCCTTATGGGACCACTACACTTGTACTTCCATCACAGTGCAAACCAGACTGTAGCACTGAAGGCAGCAGCTACCACCCTGGGACTGTCTGACCTACTATTTATCACGTATATTACCATTCAGTTTGTATTTCCCATCTACTCAGTGCATGGTTCGAATTACACCCTAGTTAAGGCTTGGACCCCCCCCAAAATAGGCAAAAACAGTTCAGGGGGATCTTTCTTACCTGTAATTGTAAATATTACAATATATTTCCCATACTCATGCCTTATAATCAAGAATCTTGAAATACGATTTCAGACACCTCTAAAATGGACCGTACCATTTCCTAACTTTGACATCAGTTGAACGTCTTGTCTGTCTGCATCACTCACAGCGGCAGCTGATCCAGTCCGGTGCATCACACGCCAATGGAGACGGTGCAGGTTAATGTCAGTAGTTAAGTATCTACACTTAACTTAACCTCAGAGTTTTGCAATTAGCATTTCTTTTATTTAAAATGAACTATCTGATGTTAGCTAGCTAGAGCCCACCCCATAATTTCATTATTATGTAATTGTCAGCTAACACTGGAGCCTAGGCATGAGCAATGAAATTGGGGATTAGTTATTGTAAAGATTTTTACATCAATATAGAGTTTATTATTTCATTTGAAGTGTTTTGTGAGTCCTTTCACATTAAACATGGCCTTTTTTTTAAACTCTGGAATTCCTATTTCCCTATTCCCCAACAACAGTGTATGACTACTGCTTTACTGGACGAAGATTACATCATTCACAGTCAACATGAGCAAGAGGAAAGGAGATGTTTGCTTAAAAAAAGAGCAAGTTGAAACTTTACACTTCATGAGAATGGTAACAATTAGAGATGATAATGCAGACTGTATTTTATGATAGTGTCTTTGGTTCTGGTTCAGCATTTTGTGGGTTTGTTTTGAGCAGTCATGATGGTCTGCTGTTGTGTGTCTGACTCTCTGGCAGTTTTGCTCTACAATACTTGGTGACCCCTGTCTACAAAAGTTGTTGTGCGGTATGGGGCACCCGTAAAGTGGTGTAAGATGGAGTTAGATTTGTCGTCATCTACAGACTGCAGACATTAGTTAAAAAGCAAGGATATTGTAAGCATTGTAGGATTTTAGTACACTGAAGCTCGCGCCTGCGGTGTACTGGGTTTCCTTTTTTGACCTGGAAAAAAAGTTGACCCCCCCGGTTGTCACTGTATAATTCGCACCCTGCTAACTAGTATTGGAAGTCTATACTAACATTAACACAGGATTATTATTTTCAGGAGGTAAAAGACACAAGCTGCCTATCTCAACACCTGGCCATTGAGATACTCCAAACAAATCTCACAGCTGTGCTTTCCACATTGGCAGAGGAGGCAGAGCTTAAACGATGAGTGGTTGGAAAGGGCCTGTAGACCTTTTGTGAGACCAACAGGTTTGTGTCATCGGTGTACCTCCAGGCTGACATATTGCCACATCTTGCACGGCTGTCAAAAGTCCTCCAACAGGCAAATGTCAACTTCACATCAAGGAGCAGATGTGTTATGATTAGTTTATAATACTTTAGCAAACAATTAAAATAAAAATGCTGGCCTCAGGAAAACCCCTTTGGTGGACATATGGCCACCAACGGGTTATATTTACAGCAGTATCAGATGCCAACACTAACATATCTTTAGGCTGCCATGTCGATTGAGACTGTGAGACGCATCAAGCATGCAGGTGAGACTCCACTCCCCGGGTCCTTACTGTCCCGTCTTCACTAAGACCCTGATGACCCCGTTGGACTCAGAGCCTTCACCATCCATCATGAGGAGGAGAGGAACAGAAGAGGACAGGGTGTTGAGGACATGCCACAGAAGGAGCAGCTGACAAGTTCTGTGAGACAGGTAAATATTTTTTTTCTCCCACATTAGAATATCAGTGAGGTGGGTCTTGCATTGAAGGTGCTCTTTGGTTTCTTTCCCCCGACTACAATACACCTGCCTGGAGACAACTGACAGAAATAGCCTTGCTATCATGTCTAGTTGTATTGTAAGAAGGTTCTTTATTAAGAAACACTCAAGACAACAGTTCTTGAAAGATGAGAAAAACTAAAAAGTGAGCTAATCAGCCAATAACTACTGCTAGCAGTAGTTCTAGTTCAGCTACCTCTTAGCCACATTACTGTCACCTCGCAGGTCATAGTGGTCCATCAAGAATCTGCCCTGCCAGTAGTCACTATGTCACCAATCTTCGAGCAACAACTAGATTGCAAGGATGTGCAGATTTACTTTGCTGTTGTAGAAGCAGCAGCCGGTAGCTCCTTCAAACTTCGCCACACTGTTTTTTCCGGCTTTCTTGCTGAAACACTTGTTACCTCTGACATAAGTACAGTCATTGGAAGATGAAGACGGGGTTTTTGGATTAAAGAGCAGCGGACCGCGATCCACCCGGCCCAAACAACCGGCGCGGTGATCGCTCAGAGGAGAGGAAAGAGAGTCAGGAGAGGAGCCATTCTGGCCCAGCTTGGATTTAATTCTGCTCCTAGAGATCCGGTCTGGACAAAATGGGACTCGTACTGACCAGATAACAGAATTAAGAGACTGTTGTGCCCACATTGTTACAGAGACCTGCCCCATCAACATCCCGGATCAAGCACTCGGCAATCGGTCCATGTTCCAAGCTGTGAGCGCAAGATGAGAGGAGGTGGACTCTGTTTCCCAGATGTCAGATTATTTATTATGAAGATGAAACTTTCATGTTATCATCTGCTTGCTGCTGTTTACATTCAGCCCAGATGCAAATTCAAAAAATGCACTGTGGAGTGTTTGGGGTGTATATGTGTAGCCAATGTAAATAACTGTATATACTGTTTTATTTTATTTTTATATGTTACCATGTTTCAATATAGGCCTACACTTAATATGTTGTGTGTGTAGCATGAAGGAACTACAAAATTCGTTTCATTATGCAGCCTTGTGCTGTATAATGACTAATAAACTACCTTGTAACTTGTAATAATAACATTAGTTGAGGGAAACACAAACTGATTCGCAATTTATTTAGAAAAAACTGAACTAGTATCTTAATAGAGCAGAAAAGCAGGGAGAGGAGAATACCAGGATTTAAGGATGATCTTGTTTTGTGACAGCCAGACTGCCTCATTGCTATCCAGCCTTTTAATGAGAACCCATCCTTTAGATACCTGTCAGTAAAGTGCTTTTCAGGTTGTGATCTAAGCAACATCAGTTTGTAAAGAAATGTGACTGATGTTAATGACAAGTAGAGCTTTTAGAGAGAAAAAGAGAAAGGAAACTAAAAGAGACAAACACCACAAGAAAATTAGAAGATAATCGCAAACAAAATGGCACAATGGCATTCTTGATGATTCCTTACATGATGTGGTTTTCATACTATTCCCTGGTCGTATCACTCATTAAATTTCACTGCTCCCTCTGCCCACATACACTGCAATTTAGGTGTGTTACTCGGAACACAAACCACAATTAACACCATTTCTATGACACTATGCTACACCTCCAGGTTTTAATATACATGTTATATCATTACAGGGACTCAAACAACTTTATTTTGCACTGCTTTGTAAAAATATGCAACTCAAAAAATGTTCTGTTGTGTAGAAATGTTCTACAACTGTTTCTGGTAAATTGTGGTGACTTATGGAACATGCAGTTCCTGACAGTATTCATAAAGGTAACTGCAGGACTACAAACAAAAACCAAGACATCTTCATCACAAGTCACAGGTGAACACTAGAACCACCAGGGTTTGTTGTATACCTATAACCACCAAAATGGGTCAAATCTACCAGCTATTAAAATGCATTTTGTGATTGTTTCTGCTACATGTTGGTCCAACACACATTGGCAAACATTCAGCACCTTGGCTTGCATTTCCCATAAACAGCATCTCCACATTTCAGGCATATACAGAATAATTTCTTCAATTCTATGCGTTACGCCTTCACCATGCAGGTTGTTCGCCTGCGCTCTGCATCTGTGAAGGGCACGTCCGCACGCAGTGGCTCTTTTGATGTCATCTACTCGCTGCTGTTGTATATTATGTTATATTCAATATCAATTCAATTTTATTTATATAACGCCAAATCACAACAACTGTTGTCTCACAGCGCTTTTCATAAAAGAGCAGGTCTAGACCGTACTCTGTGATGTTATTTACAGAAGCCCAACAATTCCCACCAAGAGCAGCACTAGGCGACAGAGGCAAGGAAAAACTTCCTTTTAAGAGGCAGAAACCTCGAGCAGAACCATGGATCAGGGTGGGCGGCCATCTGCCTCGACCGGTTGGGGGCAAGAGAGTGACAGAGAGAGAGGGATGGAAGGAGAGAGAGGGGAGGGAGGCAGCCTACACAATATACAGACAGAAGTACAGACAGTAAAGGTGATGTTGCTATAGAATGAATGATGATATTTATAGTAGTGTTAATGATTATAATCGTAATATTAATGATTAGAATAACAATAGGACTAGTAACAATAATTGTAGCAGCAGGTGAATCGCAACCACAGATCCAGACTCCACAGCTCCAGAGCCAGAAACACGTGCAGGAAGTGATAGGAGGAGAGAGGAGAGGGACGAGAAAGCACAAGACTACCAGAAAGGGGAGAAGTCGAGTCAGTTGTAGCAGGTCTAAAGCTAGTATTATTTTGAATAAATTTATGAGTATACCCAATTATAAATTTTAATATTCAGAAAATATTAATCCATAAATCTCCTGTTTCATGGCACCACCGGAGTTGTTATTAACCCAAAGTCTCTGGACCTCTGCGTAGCATTTTAATAATTATACAATTATTCACTAGTGATCAATTAGTTAATAATTGCTCAATTATCTTAAATCAGTCAGTCAATCTCATCTGAAAGGTAAATTCTCTTGGCAGGGCTTGGCTTAGAAATAGGCAACACACACAATTCCTTGAATACAGTGAGCTTATTAACTAACTAAGGTGATATAAAAATGCAGTTAAATACACTAGAGAAATAAACAATGGCTAAACAATAAGAATGGAGGTTCCTTCTAAGGACTAAAGAGAATGGATTAACAACTATTGGACCTCACTGACTACAGAATGCAGGGTTTTGGTCTTACTGCTTGTGTTTCTCCCCACCGGGTGTTGGTCAACGGCCTCACACTGGCAGAGTCCGTGCATTCTCGTTTAGGACAGCTTCAAGCCGTCGGCCAGTCGCTTTCTCTGCCAGGGAATTGCTCCGGGGTCCGTCTCTTCGTGGCGTGGTTCCCCAGAGTCCTTAGTGGCCGTTTCCGGTTTCCCGAGGGACTGTCTTTCTAAACTTTTAATATGTCTAAAAAAAAGGAAAAGAAAATCTATTTGTGCGTATTATAATCAAATATTTTCCACAATCAAACCTCACTGGTCAAACAGTTGTACCGTTCTAAGTTTAAGCATTTGGTAACAGAAATTATTGGTCACGATAAATAATGAGTGACATTTATACATTAACGGCATTTCTGATGATGGTATGTAATACTTATTTCGTCCACTTGGGGGAGCTCAGGTTACATGAGGAAAGCTCTGATTAATCCTAAAACGATCTTTGCTCAGGAACTGGGAAATTCAGTTATTTAGCCTTAAATTCAAGCTGGCAACTAATACAGTGTAGGATGACATTTCTTTATCATCATTTCTAAAGGTGTTGTCAGAAAGCATTGTGAACAAGCATTGGTTACACATAAAATGAAGGAATGTCATTAACCTTGCTGAAAATTAAAACACTGCAAAAGTAACTTATTTAGATTCTTTTCAGCAATAATATCAACAACAGATAGCAACAACATGGTAACATTTTATCGCTTGAAGAGAACTACAGTTTATAATGAAACATTGTTTTAGCTCAAGAAGGCCTGGAGGTTTTCATCTAGGCGTGAAAAAGAGCATCTCTTTGATGAGGTAATGAAACACAGAGCAAGGTCAGTTGCAACAGTTACGTGTGTGTAGGGAGGGGGAGCAGTTTTGAGTTTCCTGCCCCCTTTTAAGAAGAGATTTGGTAGGCTGTTTGTAATTTCTGGTTAGTTTCATTGTCATTTTAACAATTCAGGCACCGAGAGGCTTATCCCGGCTGTTGCCAAAGGTGGCCAGTTTTTCGATCAACTGCTCAGGAATAGCACTTAGGGAAAGTGACCTTTCAACCCCCCTTCTGTTGGGGTCTCTTCAGCCGTCTGTAGAGGGTTGATAATCAAACCCCCTCCTCCTTCTCTCTGGGAGAGAAAAGAGGAATTGAGTGTCCAAATTATTTAATATAAAATGCACAAATCCACACTGTTGGTTCACTACATAGTAACATGCAATAATGGGATGAGGTTGCGTACAGAGGGAGAGAAAGAAGAGGAGACAGTAGCTCTGTGCATCATGGGAATTCCCCCGGCAGTCTAGGCCTATAGCAGCATAACTAAGGGATGGTTCAGGACTCACCTGAGCCAGCCCTAACTATAAGCTTTATCAAAGAGGAAAGTCTTAAGCCTACTCTTAAATGTGGAGATGGTGTCTGCCTCCTGAACCCAAACTGGAACCTGGTTCCACAGGAGAGGAGCTTGATAGCTGAACGCTCTGGCTCCTAGCCTACTTTTGGAGACTCTAGGAACCACAAGTAACCCTGCATTCTGGGAGTGCAGTGCTCTGGTGGGGTAGTAAGGTACTATGACCTCTTTAATTTATTTTTTGTTGTTTTTTTTTTCAAAGCTGTCCTTCCCAGCAGCCTGGTATAGAGTATGATGACCTGGATACCATATTGTGCCAGACAGATTTTACTTTAACAAGAGAGTATTAATATACTCCTTTGTCAGACACGGGGATAGGGGGGGTACAAACAGACAGCACAGAGAAAGGACAAGACCTGTAAGAGAAGGGGGATGGAAGGTGGGGACAACAGGGAATAGCAGAGGGAAACACCAACTGCAGAAAGCAACAAAATCTGCAATAGAACAGAGAGGGGGGTTTGGGGAGGAGAAAAACAACAACAAACAAACACAAACAAAAACAAACAATAAAAAATAATAATAATAGTAAAAGACAACCAGCCCAACAGCAGCAATAAACAGCTGACATAGTAAGACAACTAAGAGAAAAATGAAAACAAGAAACAGTCCAGCACGCTAAATAAGCAACACAGCACAGCCACGAGAGCTGGAATAATAACAATTAATTTAAATAAGTAACTGAAAGAAAAGCATCTGGAATAATTCTACCAATAATTCTACTATGAGCTCTTTAAGATAAGATGGTGCCTGACCATTAAGAGCCTTGTAGGTAAGAAGAATGATTTTAAATTCTATTCTGGATTTTACTGGAAGCCAATGCAAAGAAGCTAAGACAGGAGAAATATAATCTCTTTTCCTGGTTCCTGTCAGAACACGTGCTGCAGCATTCTGAATCAGCTGAAGAGTCTTAATGGACTTTTTTGAGCAGCCTGATAATAAGGAATTGCAGTAATCCAGCCTAGAAGTAACAAATGCATGGACTAGTTTTTCTGCATCATTTTTAGACAGGATGTTCCTGTTTTTTGCAATATTACGTAGGTGAAAAAGGCGGTCCTTGAAATTCGCTTAATGTGAGACTTTATCGACATGTCTTGGGCCCCAGAAGAATAACTTCAGTTATATCTGAGTTTAACATTTGAAAATTACAGGTCATCCAGGTTTTAACATCCTGAAGGCACATTTGAAGTTTAGCTAACTGATGAGTTTCATCTGGTTTGATCGATAGATATAACTGAGTATCATCTGCATAACAATGAAAGTTTATGGAGTGTTTCCTGATAATATTAACTAAAGGAAGGATATATAAAGTGAAGAGGATTGGTCCGAGCATAGATCCTTGTGGAACTCCATGACTAACTTTGGCGTGCATGGAGGACTCATCGTTAACATTTACAAACTGAAATTGATCTGATAAATGGGACTTAAACCAGCTTAGAGCGGTTCCTTTAATGCCAATGAAATGTTCCAGTCTCTGCAATAGGTTCTGATGGTCAATGGTATCAGATGCAGCGCTAAGATCTAATAAAACCTGTACAGAGACAAGTCCTTTGTCTGATGCAATTAGGAGGTCATTAGTCATTATCACCAGTGCTGTCTGAAAATCCTAAAACTATTTCTATGTAGAAAGTCACACAGCTGTTTGGCAACTGCTTCCTCCAGGATCTTAGAGAGAAACGGAAGGTTAGATATAGGTCTATAGTTGGCATCTGGATCAAGGTTGCGCTTTTTCAGAAGAGGTTTAATTACAGCTACTTTAAAGTACTGTGGTACATAGCCTGTTGATAAAGATAAATTGTTCATATCTAGTAGAGAAGTGCTGACTAAGGGTAAAACTTCTTTAAGCAGCCTGGTCGGGATGGGGAAGAGGCAGGTTGATGGTTTAGATGAAGAAATTATTGAAGTTAGTTGGTAAAGACTGAGGGAAGCAAAGCAGTCTAAACATATCTGGTTCTACAGCTGTTTCCTGCCTATTCCTGATTCCTGAGTTTAGAGGTAAGTTGGTGCTAGTTAGGGTCAGGTCTTAGTGAATTTTTTTTCTGATAGTTTTTATTTAATTTTATCATTAAAGAAGCTCATGAAATCGTAACTACTGAGAGCTATGGGAATACTTGGCTCAATAGAGAGGTGACTCTCTGTCAGCCTGGCTACAGTGCTGAAAAGAAACCTGGGTTGTTCCTATTTTCCTCTATTACTGACAAGTAGTACGCTGCTCTGGCATTACAGAGGGCCTTCCTATAAGTTTTAAGACTATCTTGCCAAAGTAAATGAGAATTTTCCAGTTTGGTGGAACGCCAATTCCTCTCAAGTTTCTGCAACATTTGCTTTAATTTGCGAGTTTCAGTATTATAGCATGGAGCTAACCGTCTTTGTTTTATTATTTTCTTTTTTAGAGGGGCTACAGAGTCGAGTGTCGCATCCTTAAATTTAGCTACAGCACTATCAGACAGACATGTTGTGTAGAAATTTTTGCCCTATGGTATGTAATTCAGCAATACAAACTCAAAACAGTGGTCAGATATAAAGGGATTCTGTGGGAACACTATTAAATGTTCAATTTCAATACCATATAACAGAACAAGGTGAGTCGGTTTATGAACACTTTGAGAGAAGCCAATGGAATCTAACAGAGAGATAAACGCAGTACTGAAGCTGTCATTCTCAACATCCACATGAATATTAAAGACTAAAGTTGACAAAAACTCTGCAAATTCAGATAAGAATTCAGAGTACGGGCCAGGTGCTTGGTACACTATAACGAAGAGAATTGGTTGCAGTGATTTCCAACTTGGGTGCGAAAGACTAAGAACAAGGCTTTCAAATGAATTATAGTTTAGTTTAGGTTTAAAGCTGATTAGTAGGCTAGAGTTGAAGATAGCTGCAACTCCACCTCGAATGTGAGTATTAATATGACTGGGAGGGGTGGATTCATTTAGGATGCTAACATATTCTCCATCACCCAGCCAGGTTTCAGTAATAAATCAATATCATAATCTGATATTAGTTCATTTACTAGTACAGCTTTAGAAGAGAGAGTCCACATTTCATTTTCCTATTTATTTGCACTATGTGGTTTTAATTTTTATGAGGTTTTTAGGCACAACTCCTCTTCTGTTTAACTTTTTAAATAATTTCAATGGTCGGGGGGCAGACACCGTCACTATAGGATTTTCACTAAGTAACTCCTGAAATGGAGGAGCAGAGAAGTGTGTTAGACTGCGACTCTGCCTCCCGGTCTCAACTCTTGACATGGATTTGGTCCACTAATAAACTTGGCCAGATTTCTAGAAATGAGAGCTGCTCCTTTCCAAGTGGGATGGATGCCGTGTCTCCGAATCAGACCAGGTCTTCCCCAGAAAGTCTGCCAATGATCTACAAAGCCCACATTGTTTGCTGGACACCACCTCGACCTTATAGCCTAGTTATATTCTTGAATATAAATGCAGCATATCATTTACACCACGTGTGTCAAATGCGAAAGCTTTAAAGATTCATGATTGTCCTAAAATAAAAGTCTATGCTGCCATAAACTACATCTCCCACAATACATGTTTTTTGTGACTCGAGAAGTGACGGCATCCCGCCACTAGACTGCGAAGTTTCCACATCCACTACGGTAGTTTTCCAACAAGTGAAGATGAGAAATGTATACAAACAATCCCTAAATGTCCAAGACAAAAAAAATTGATGCAGAAGGAAGGCAGTTTCATGAATGGTAGGAAAGTGAAAACATGTTTGTGCTTCAAGGAGAAAAAACGGTAGGCCTATGTCTTTTGTGTTATGAGGCAGTATCAGTGATGAAGGATCAGCGTTAGTTAAGGCTCGTGCAGACTACATGATCAGTGTTGGCCGATGGCCTTTTACACTGCACAACTTGCCGTCTTGTGATGGGAGTCTTGAAGTCGTTGTGAGGTCGGTGATGTGTCAGAAATGTGTCAGGGAGCCGTTTTGATGCGTTGTTGAGTAATTCACACATAACGACTGGTGACCGCAGATCAACCGCTGAATTACTCCCGATCCCAGCCTGACGGTCTCCGAGCTCGCCGATCGGCAACCTGGGCTAAAAATCGTGTAGTGTGAACCAGGCTTAGGCTCCAGTAGCCTATAAGTCTGCATTTCTCCAGGTAATCAAACTACCTGTCATTAGTTGGACGTATGCCCTCTTTACGGCTGTGTGCAGCTGGACTATTTGTTGTATGTGTGTGTGTGTATATGGTCACGAATTTTCGTAAGCAGACACTATAGGGGCCTGACTTTCAATTTGCCATATTTTCAATTCATCGCAAAATTAACATTTGCTTATATCAGTGTAAACAGACTCCTAAAAACATGATAGGCCTAAATCCATAAGGATAAATCTACATAGGCATACTTAACCTACTTCATTGTTTCATGTGTCTTTCTGTTTGGCTCTGTTTAGTGTCATTCGTGTGGCCTGTACTATGAAGGGAGTTCAACCTACTCAGAACTCGGGGTTATCAGGCAAACTCAGTGTTGACAAACATCTACACTAGAGTTAAATGGTACTACAAAGGTGGATAAGATGTTGGTTAGCTGTCTGTGTTAAGGTTTTAAATCAATTGAAGTTGATGTGCGTTCAAATAAAAGGGGTGTATTCGTCCATGCAGGCAGAGTTTTTTCACACATTTATGAGGGAAACTGCAACATCACACACACACACACACCTCTGCTGTGTAGTAGCGTGCATTGGAAATTTATATTAAACTTTGCAGTCGGATTTAGCAGTGAGGAATTACTCATGAGTTTAGCCCACAATCACTATATTATCATGCACCTTAGCGACTTTGCCGTGGATTGGGCGGATTCAGAAGATTTGATTTTTATGACATATGCAGCATAAATTGCCATGGCAACAGACCTTGGTTAACACCTATCCACCTTTTGTAGTACGGGTTAATCGGGAAGTTACACCCGACGTCACAAAGTTACTCCTGAAGTTACCTGGATAAGCCAGTTACCTCGCTTCGTAGTACAGGCCACTGGTCTGTGTACTTTGTCCATGTTTGTGCTGTGTTCTGTTTAATCTTAGTTCAGTCTGTTTTCCCTGTTAGTTGAAGTTATTGGTATATTTGTGATCTGTCTGCTTATGTTCTGGATCAGTTATTTATATTCTGTTTCTTCCTGGTTATTAGTTTCCTTATGGCTTTATTGGTGTCTCTCTGTTTTCCCTGCTGTCTCTCTGTGTCTCGTAAGCCTCATGTCTTTCACCTGTGTTGCTCCTGCCCTTGTCATTATCCCTGGTATATACTGTATGTGTGGTGTTTCTGTTCAGCCCTTGTCCGGTCATTGTTCGTGTTAAGCCCTGTCTGTCGTGGCTTGGAGTTGCTCTGTCTCGTGGAGTTTTGGATTACCTGTTTTGGATGTCTGTTTCGTTAGCTCATTTGGATTTAATCATTTTTGATTTTCTGGACTCAGCCACTCTTAAAAACATCACCAAAAGTTACACCACTATCACCATCTGTGCTGAAAGCCAGCAGAGAACTTAATGGTTGTCATGATGCAACAGAAGTCCTGGACTCTGGCCAAAGCCTGGACCAAGATGATATAGGCACTCATGTCAATACCGGTGTCGTACGTGAATCTTATGACACAGAGATAGTGGAAGTAGATGATATTGCTGATGACTTACATGAGTGGCGTGCGCTTTACGCAGGACAAGATGAGCAATACATACAAAGTCTGCAAACTGACCAGGAAAGGGACCAGGCCTGGAGCAGTGAAGTAGACAACATATGCAAAGAGCATTAAACAAAGGTCTCTTCAGATTGGGGTTGGTGTGCATTGGTGAGCGACTTTGTGTATTAACGAGTTTTGTATGTGTATCTGTAATGTATGTTACGTAATGTTTTTGCTTATGATTTTGTCTTTTGTATTCTGTATTTGTGTTTATACGACCCTCTTAGATGATGAGATGATGCATCTCAAGAGGCTATCCTTTAATAAATTCAAATTCAAAGATGCTACAGAGTTATGATGGCTGTGGCACTGGTGCATGGAGGAGAAAACCTCTGCTCTACTCCCACATCACCACCCACTCTCCAAGAGGTAGCAGATCCAGATTTGCAGTGGAAACTCAAAAAGATCAGTGAGAGATATTACAGAGGCTAGAGCTGCCATTGAGGAAGCTGTAGAGAGCCTGTCCTTGTTGGGGTCCCTGAGGCATGTAACCACTATGGAGGGACGGGACCAGTTGGTTCAGGCTGCACCAAGTTTCTACATGGAAGGAAAGACAAAAGAAGCCTTATAACATGCTCCAGCAGTTGGACCAGATTTGACTTATTTTTTGAGGAAAATGTTTGGGCTTTCTGAAGGACTGAACACACTTCTGAAGGACTGTGTCCTGGACCTGATGAAAATTCACCCCACCATCTTCAAGGTGTTTTCTTCATCTGAGAGGCCTCTAAAGGCCACAGACTTAATCTCCCTGTTCCAAGCGACACTGTCCCGACTGGTAACTAGAAAAGAGAGTGGAAGGGCACTGGAGAGACTTCCTTCTAGATGTTGAGGATGGTGTGTTTGAGATCACAATGGAGCAAATTTTGGTGTTTGCCTCTTGAACTGAGTAATTGCTCTTGGGGTTTCCCCCCACCCAACGCTGAACTTCATTCACGACACATGGCCCTGAATCTAACACCTGTCTTGTAAATTTTAAACTTCCTATCCATGACACTTTATGACAAGTTCATGTGTGAGGGCGTTATTCAAGCCCTCACACCGCCCTGGCTTAAAGTCACTGAAAGCTATTTTCATAATGGCTGTCTGTTCTCAGGAAAGGATAATGTTAATAAGATGGTTTGAGGTAATTGTCTATTTACAAGAGTGTGAAACCTCTCTTAATTAAAAGCACTGTTGGATTTGAGCAATGCTGTTTGAAAGTGCATCTCCACTAATTAATAATAATTGACCCGTCGCTATGCCCCCGACCGACTTACTTACTGTTGCTAATGGTGCATTCCATTTGAGATGGGAAGTCGGAATTTCCGAGTTCAAAGTCAGAAATTTCAAAGGGAATGTCCCCTTATGTCGGATTTCCGACTTGGAGAGTCGGGAGAACCATACTACCCCGACTTCATGATCCAAGATGGGCGAGTGTCAACAGTTAGTGAAAGTTGTTGGTTCTACTGTTTATTAGCATTTCTGTGTACTTTTTTCTCAGACATATTTTCTAATTTTTGGAAAAATTAAAAACCGAACTCAGAAAGAGGGGTTGTATTCAGGCTTTCAAACTTATGTGAAACAAAAAGACAGAAGCTAAAGCCTACTGATCATAGAGTAAAAGTGAACTACCACATCACCTGACGACTGAGATAAAGGCCAACGATATTTTGGATCAACACTGTTCCTGTCCAGCTGGGTAGGTCTCTATTCACTATTACAATCATTACCAAGCAAATGAATGAATGAATGAAACCTTTATGAAACCTTTATTTGTCCCACAGTGGGAAATTGCAAAAAGCAGAAGGGTTAGCCTATATAACGTTACATTCAGTAGTAAGTCGTTAGGTAGCATTAGCTCACTAACATTACATTAGGAACAATCCACAGCCTAACATTAGATTTTTCTGGATTTGTTTTAAGTTTTGGAAAGTCATACTTCCTTTCAACCTCTCTGGGTAGCGATTATAATTATTACACGTAGCACACTGTCCTATGTAAGTAAAAGAGCCCAAGGGTTAGCTCCGGTTAACTTCTACTTGCTAACTGTCCCGATTTTTAGGGGAAAGTCCTGGTTTTCATTGCCATCCCCTGGTTTTCTCCTGGGATCTCAAGTCTCCTGATTTATGACAAATGTTCACAACTTTGTATCCTTCTCATTGTATTTATTACAGTTTCTGCCGCTTTACACAGTAGCTACAGTGCGTATTAGCTGTCACCCACCGGAAGACTAGCTGTAACGAGGAGGGGCTGACGGGCCGACGCGAAAAACACCCCCAAAACAAGTTTGAATAGGCTTAATGGTAAATTTTCAATAAAGTGAATTAAAAAAACCTTGTTTAAATTAATTCCTATTCTCTCCTTAACAGTTTCATTTGCAGCCTTTTGAAATAAGGGTGTATTTTTGATTACAATTCATTCCAGTTCATGAAATATTTTGTCCAACATAACATGATACTACACTTAACACAGACAAAAACCAGGTTGGCTTCAATCGTGCTCCACAAAAGAGGCAAAGACTTTAAAATTTCTGTTGTCAACTGGCTCCACCATTTAAAAAATAAATAAATAAATACAGTCTATGGCCCTACGAGGTCGCCAATAGGCGGACCGCTGTCCTCTCCGGACAGCCGACCTACAGCCGATTTATTATTGAAACTACCTCCTGACGGAGCGTTTCTAGCATTTACTGTACTGGTTTAGCGGCCCAAGAAACTCACAGACCAATCGCATGTGCTCCAATCGTCTCATGTGACGCTGCTCAGCCAATCAAATCTGTGCATTCCGATGCTTGCGAGTCGAGTCCGCGAGATTCACCAGAGACGTTTTGGAAACACACACGAATTGAGGAGACGAAAGGGAAAAGAGATTTCACATGACTTTTAATCAAGACTGTACAGATTCTTACATGTACTTACATGTAAGAGGGAATGAAAGAGAAGAGGAGGCATTACAGCTGTTCAGTTGTTATGATGTGTTGAGTGTTTATTATAAAATTGGTTAAGACTACACTTCATCACTTCAAGCTACACTTTTTATTTAATTTTTAAAAAATTAGGCATTTATTTTAGTTTACTTACATTTAGAATTTATTATTAGAGTAATTATTTATTATCCCTCCAGTTTGATGTGAAAACTGACAGTCTGCTATTGACTAAAAACATGTGTTGATACAACTATACGTTATGGTACTGAATGATAACGCAAGTTAGTCGTTTTGATGTTCCGGACCTTTGCTTCAGGAAATTTTCTCTAACTGGACCGCTTTGAATTCTAATTGAATACCCCTGGTCTATGGCCTCCATGGGGCTTCTTGGAAGTACCTTGCTTAACATGGGCGGGGTCAAACGTTTAACAAAGCCCTGCAGAATGTCGCGCTCTCATACAGAACGTTCGTATGGCTGCTGGTTAAGTTAGACTCCAGCAAGGTACGTATCTAGTTTGATCGTTATCGTGCCCAAGCACAGAACCCAAACATAAACTCCAATGTGCCATGTGAGTGAGAGCACTTTTTTTTTTTCAAAAGACTTATGAGGTAAATCGAGCAATGAGGCAATCGAGCCTAGTGTGAGTACGCCCTAACTCACCTACATGCAGGCGGATGAACCACTGTTGTAGCCTCCGCATGTGGAGGAGACCAATCAAGACGTGAGCAGCTGACATCAATAATTGAGACACCAGCAGGTCATTGAGGAACAACAAAGTCATTACTAACTTCATTTACACAAGGCCTCTGGGGACAGTGGTGGTGTGTTCATAGCAAAAAACTGATTTGAGGACTTCAGTATTTTGTGTTGAGCCCTCTGGTTTCTTTTATTTATCCTCCACTGTCTTCTGTTCAGATTTGTCTCTTTTCTTTTGTGATACATTCTTTATCTGCCCATTCTCCTTTCCTTTTTTTGTAACTTTTTCCTTCTGGAGATTCACTTCATCTCTCTCTGGGTCGTTGCTCATTTCATTAAATGAATTTGGTCTCATCTAGGGTTGCAAAAATGACTTGCTAATGTTTAGTTTACGATAGATGTAATAACTCGCCTTGAATTTTTCTCTACCGTAACACAAGGTCTTTACCGCGACACTGTTGCAGTAATGTGATTTTTGCTAATATTGCAAATAAATGGCAACTAGCAAAGGTCTGCTACATTAGCTTTGGCTCATAGCATCTAATATACATGAATTTAACAGTAATATTGATTTATAATATAAATTTTTAAATGTAGTTCAAAATACACAATTAGTAAGCTGTATGGTAAGGACACAAAAAATACTTACGAGGATCTTTACCTTGTTTTTCTTGATCTTGAGGGTCACCCAGTGTGGAGGGCCCAACCTATCATCCACGTGCTCACTTACTAACTTCTGTTTCCATAGAAATTAGATTTTTTTTTGCTTTGCAAAAAACTTTTACTATTGCATTTGTTCAGTGTTGCATTAAGGACAGAAGTCTGGGACATGTGATTTTAGATGGAAAGAAGAAGAAGAAATAAATGATCAGTAAACAAATTTTGTTTCTAAAGGAATATTTATATAAAAACTATTTAATTTGAAATGTCATTTTAATTGAATAAGCTCATTTTGTATATCTCAATATACACTGCTCAAAAAATAAAGGGAACAATAAAATAACACATCCTAGATCTGAATGAATGAAATAATCTCATTAAATACTTGATAAAATTATCAATGGAAATCAAATTTATCAACCCATGGAGGTCTGGATTTGGAGTCACACTCAAAATCAAAGTGGAAAACCACACTACAGGCCGATCCAACTTTGATGTAATGTCTTAAAAGAAGTCAAAATGAGGCTCAGTAGTGTGTGTGGCCTCCACGTGCCTGGATGACCTCCCTACAACGCCTGGGTATGCTCCTGATGAGGTGGCGGATGGTCTCCTGAGGGACTTCCTCCCAGACCTGGACTAAAGCATCCTGGACAGTCTGTGGTGCAACGTAGCGTTGGTGGATGGAGCGAGACATGATGTCCCAGATGTGCTCAATTGGATTCAGGTCTGGGGAACGGGCGGGCCGGTCCATAGCATCAATGCCTTCCTCTTGCAGGAACTGCTGACACACTCCAGCCACATGAGGTCTGGCATTGTCTTGCATTAGGAGGAACCCAGGGCCAACCGCACCAGCATATGGTCACACAAGGGCTCTGAGGATCTCATCTCGGTACCTAATGGCAGTCAGGCTACCTCTGGCGAGCACATGGAGGGCTGTGCGGCCCCCCAAAGAAATGCCACCCCACACCATTACTGACCCACCGCCAAACCGGTCATGCTGGAGGATGTTGCAGGCAGCAGAACGTTCTCCACGGCGTCTCCAGACTCTGTCACGTCTGTCAAAATGTGCTCAGTGTGAACCTGCTTTCATCTGTGAAGAGCACAGGGCGCCAGTGGCGAATTTGCCAATCTTGGTGTTCTCTGGCAAATGCCAAACGTCCTGCACGGTGTTTGGCTGTAAGCACAACCCCCACCTGTGGACGTCGGGCCCTCATACCACCCTCATGGAGTCTGTTTCTGACCGTTTGAGCAGAAACATGCACATTTGTGGCCTGCTGGAGGTCATTTTGCAGGGCTCTGGCAGTGCTCCTCCTGCTCCTCCTTGCACAAAGGCGGAGGTAGCGGTCCTGCTGCTGGGTTGTTGCCCTCCTACGGCCTCCTCCACGTCTCCTGATGTACTGGCCTGTCTCCTGGTAGCGCCTCCGGGCTCTGGACACTACGCTGACAGACACAGCAAACCTTCTCACCACAGCTCGCATTGATGTGCCATCCTGGATGAGCTGCACTACCTGAGCCACTTGTGTGGGTTGTAGACTCCGTCTCATGCTACCACTAGAGTGAAAGCACCGCCAGCATTCAAAAGTGACCAAAACATCAGCCAGGAAGCATAGGAACTGAGAAGTGGTCTGTGGTCACCACCTGCAGAACCACTCCTTTATTGGGGGTGTCTTGCTAATTGCCTATAATTTCCACCTGTTGTCTTTTCCATTTGCACAACAGCATGTGAAATTGATTGTCAATCAGTGTTGCTTCCTAAGTGGACAGTTTGATTTCACAGGAGTGTGACTGACTTGGAGTTACATTGTGTTGTTTAAGTGTTCCCCTTATTTTTTTTGAGCAGTGTATGTAGAAAAGTGCCATCTGTACCCATAAAATGCTTCATAAATTAATAATGTAATTATGTTTTATGTCAAGACATGCAACAACAATGTAAATATATTTATCAAGCATCCTACAAGAAATTTTAACATTAATCCGAAATGCCACTCCTGGGAGTTAAAAAGGCCCGTAGTTGCAGAAACACCCATATAAGGCAGAATACTGGCTGTGGTTTATTTTTATGTGAGGTTACAACTCATTCAGAAACAGGCATTTAAAAAATCCTTAAACTACATATAGCCCCTTTTAACCAGTTCATATTTTATGATCCCACCATTAACCTATTTATAATTTTTGGCATATAGTGTAGATTTACATATATTAAATATTTTATATTTGTGTCCTTCCTATGTTGTACTGCTACTGCTTCACAACTATTTCCCTTTGAATAAATGAAATTCTGTCTTATTCACAATAACAACTACCTGCATATAGGCAGTGATTTTTTTCGGTCTACTTTTGTTTTAGGTTTAACTTTGTATGCAATAATGCAGAATCTTACATTCACTATAAGTCTGAACATACATTAAAGATGTCACTTGTTTTTGATGTTCTGCACTTTGAATAAATAACATACCATTCAATTGTTGTTGTTTTTTTCAGTGCCTTGTATTTTATGATAGTATTGGTATACACACTAACACGCACACAAAAATGCCCTGCAAGCATCTCTCTTTTTTGCCTTTGCCATCTGGTCACCCAGCATTATTTTCAGGGTCTCAGCAGAGGTTAATTGTAAAAGATAGAAGAAGTGCGTGCGCGCACACACACACACACACACACACACACACACACACACACACGGTGAGTCCATGTTACACTGAGTGACCCTTGTTAACGCACACACACGCAGAAACCAGAAAACACACTAACCTCTACACATGCCTTAAATGCAGTGCTTGCTTTCTCTCACTTACAGTTTCTCTTTCTCTCTGTTTTAAACACAGATTCACACATACGTTCCCTTAACCTCCGTGGATTATGTAACTTATCAGGCCATAGTGGCATCTTGCCTGTCATTGTCAGGGTCTCAGCAGGGGTTAATTGTCTAATAACTGAGCATGTCTGGGAATCACCTAATTTCAGCTGAGATACAGCTGTGGCGAGGGGGGTGTCTAAAAACCCAGAGCCACTACTCTTGTGGCATTTAGCAGTTTAGTATGGACCAAAATGCTAGAATTAGGTTTAAATAAACGATGATGGATCCCCTGCCAAATCAACTCTCTCTTAACCTCTAAATTCTCTATGCCGTTCTGTGTCTGATTTCCTGCCTGGTTCGATCTGCTCTGGGCTTCTTGACGCTGCTTCCATCAAAAATATATTCTCTGCAGAGCAGAGAGCTGCTTCTGTGTCACGCTGTGGCCGCGTCTGGTGGACTCACAAGCACGGACTATAATGGCCTGATCATACTAGCGGGCCCGATTTACTAACATCCCAAATAAAGAGTACTACATTACGTGTGCATTCTAAAATATTGCACGTGCAATTTTAGTACCTGTTGTGGGTGATCAACTAAGAATTATTGCGTAGATGACAACAGGAGAAAACACAATGGAGGTGGAAGTATTTAAATGAGGGTTATGGGTGTTTTAATGGTTTCCGCCATGGAGAGTCGCGAGGGACCTCAACCCCAGCAGAAACAGATCCAGTATGCTGGAATGGAACGAAATTTGCTTTATTGGCATGAATGTTAATACAACAGTATTGCCAAAGCGAAAGGTAAATACAAAAAAAACAATTCAGCTCATATAGTTCATCGAATAAATAAAATAATTTTATTTATATATATTGGATACAGTAATAATATCAGAAGATTTCTTTACTTTCATTACGGCTGTGTCTCCTTCCGGCAACGATACCAGCCATCTCTGCGCAACACCTGGCAGTTTGTACCTTCCTTTCAAACATTAAATACAGATGCTGCTGCACTCACATGAAATTGCATTTAGGCTTGTTAGATTACGTTGCGTGTAGTAAATAAATGTATTTGCATGTTACCCTCCCACTACTTTGCACAATAATATTGAAACTCCCCAAATTGCATATTCATTAAGGCAAAAGTGTCTATCTGTGTATCTGCGTCTAATTACCTCTAATGTCCTCCACCTGGTCTTGGTCCCGCACTGCTCGTTACCCAGTCTTTAAATGTTTGCTTGTTCTGTTTAGTTTTTGTGACGTCCTTGTCAGTGTTGAGTGTTCTTGCTTAGTGTGCTGGCTATCGTCGTATATTTGGATTACCTTGTGTTTTTGAATTTTCCCTTTAGTTTGGACACTTGACTTGTGTCACATAAGCCAGTTGTCTTTGTTCTTAATAAACCCTTTGAACTGAAAATTGTCTTTGTCTGCATTGGGGTCCACACCTAAGTTGTCTTGTTCATGAATCTTGTTCAACGTGTAGAGTGCAGAAGTCGCATTACTATTTCTACGACAAATTCTGCAGTCTTGAGGACACAGATCTCCTACACCAATTTAATGACATCCACAAGCTATCCCTGCAACTAATCTACCACAAATCCAGAGCAGATTGTTTCAAGATGCCTGAAATCCTCCGTTTGACAAATAGAGCTGCATTGGGATCCCGTGGGGCCCAACACAAATCGCACGGGAGCGGGTGGTTTTAACTGTGCTGCGGGCGGTTAAAAAACATACTGTGGGTCCCACAGTAGCGCTGATAAGATGGAATCAACAAATGAAGTTGAAAAGAAGATTTAAAAAAGAGCACATGCGATTGCTCATGTGAACGTACTTCACGGGCCTGACTCGGACCCGCTGACGAGGGAGCTAAACCCTGTGGCCGCTGATGTTAGTCGCCAGTACGTCTCCTAAGGCGTCGGCAGTGAGGTTTACTCACTGCCCAGCCTCGCTGGTTTCCGTAACAAGGCGTTTAGCATAGCCCAAACATTTGTGTCCTTTTTTTACTCTGCATGTCACAATGTTTGCGGGTGCAGGCAGGAGTGGATACACATGTTGCGGGAGCGGGCAGTAATGGTTGCTGCAATTAAATTTCCCGTTTGCTCAGAAATGTATAAATCATATTTGACTTGCTGTAATGACACCTAAATTTACAACAGACTTGGTTGCAAACATTTAATGTCAATGTTTACAGTATATGCCAACAGTGTTTTGTTTTTCCTCCAAAGAAAGTTGTTGCACTTTAACAAAACACATCTTCCAAAGAACCCATCTTGCCTTATTTGATATCCAATGAAGATTTTGTGTTTTGCTCAACTTGCATTGATGATTTATTTCAAATGTAAATAACTTGAGCTAATTAAAGTCTTGTTTTCTAAAATCCATTTCTAAAACTTGGAAGAAACGTTAAACTAATATGTACTGTTGGGGACAAATATAGACCTAAATGTTCTGGGGCCTAAATGGACCCTTATGTAGCATATACGTGGGGTTAAAGATAAGGTTTTGACTCAAGGAGGTGTTGAAAAGGCAAATAACGAGATTGAGGCCGATAATTATATTTGGTGTTGGTACCATATTATGTGGAAACAAAAACAACAATACCCAAAATATTTACAATCTGCAGAAACATTGGTTTTGATAAAGTGCACTTGAGGAAATTCAATTCCATTGACTCAGCTACAAATTGAGGAGTACTCAGATTTAAGGACATTCACAACACACTACAGGACATTTTCTTTTGTTGATGAAAGATGAACGCTACGTCCAAATGACGAGAATGATCCGTGGAACGCAAATAGTCCATAAGCCAAGGCTTACTGACTGATGGTGTGTCTGAATGAGAGTGGAGGGGGTGAGCAAAGCTGCAACAGCCTCCTACCAAACCCACCGGGGGGGATGAGGTTGTTGGGGAAGGTTCTGTTCCAGGTAGTAGTAGCTCGCCATCAACTGACCCGCAACTGGCCTCACCTGGCCAATCCCCGCAGATATTCGACAGTCGGCTTCCAAAGACCACGGTAGTGGGCACGAGTGCAGCTGCTCTGGTGGCTTCCCCCTCACACTACTGATTGGGGAAACACACCTCAGCTTGTAAAACGCGCTCGAGCGCTATGATAGGTTTAAAGCGTTGAAACTACCATGTGACTCAAGGGTGTATCTGGTGGTGTGTTCAGGTGACTGAGGAAAAAAAATGGGACCATGGAATTTTAACCTGGGTTACACTTACAAATGGTACAAATTTGGCCTTTTGAGGGTACTGCCCCAGTGACAAGTCCTTTGCAAATTTGTACTCAACGCATGTGAAATCATGTTTTTTTATCACATTTAAACTAAACATTAATTTCACAATTTATCAATTATTTTTTATTTTTTTTACTTCTATTTTCAATTTATATATTTCCAAACCATTTATGGCAGTATCAAGGCAGTATTGACACATTTCATAAAACATCAAAAAACACAATAAAAATGGTAATTGTATCAATACAGAAGTATTACAGTTGATTGAACAGCTCTTTAATCTTTTCTTTTCTCACTTTATGAAACTTTTCATTTTTACACTTAATGTATTATAATGTGAACACTGTTTAAAAAAACTTTCATTTGATTACTCATTTCTTTAAAATGTTTTAAATGTTTCTAAGAATAACTTAACAAAACTGTGTGATGGGAATAAGGGTGTTCAAATAAACAGCTCAGGCAAACACTTGTCTTTCTGTGAATTTTATTCAAGTCTTCTGCAGAAGGAACTCACTGAGACACACACACATCAATGTATCATCCGAGTGAGCTGCAGTGTCTCAGCACATGCAGCTTTTAACCTAATCTCAGGGCCCGACCACTATGTCATCGAGGGAACATGATGTCTTTGAGTGTCCCCTAGGGATCTGGATCTATTGTAAGACAATCATGCCCAGGTACATGTTGTGAACCACTTAAAGTCATGACCCCCTGGACACATCATAAAGCATCACACACGTTTACCTTGCACTGACCCCATACCCAAGAGACCGGAGGCCCCCAATGAGTGAGATTAGCTACATGGCAGTGTTTGGAGATGGTTCTCATGGAATTCCCATTACAACTGTTCATGTTCAGGGACTGAAAGTCCAAAGGTTTGATTATACTCCAATGAGGATCAACCTTGTCTGCATGCAAGTGCAAATTATAAAATTATAAACATTGGGACTAAAAGCTTTGCGCACAGAAGTCACATTGTGTTTACATTTAGAACATATTTGATAAGGAAAAATATAGGAATATTCTCTGCATGCAAGTAATCAACAATGAATCCATCTTTAAATGCATATTTTAATTGATGTCTAACAATGAAATGTCACTATCCCAGACTTAATTGCCATGAATGGCCCCGTGCGTTCACTATGGTGTATGCACTTTGAAGCCAAACGCCAATATTTGTTGCGATACCTGCAGATATTTTCGGTCCATGTGGTAAGTGTGCTGTGTGCCATGCTGGCTGTCTCGCTCTTGCCTGTGGGCTGGTTATGTGTGTGTGCGCAGTGGAACCCTGGGGGTATGTATGTATTTCTCTCGTATTGTAGCCCATTTAATTGAATATATACCATGCTAAACATTAATGGTGCTAAATCTTTCCCTTCCTCCAGTGATCCGCCGCCTCGGCGGGGGTTTGAACGGTGGCTTGGTCCGTCTGCCTCGTGTCTCGGCTTTGGATCTCTCTCTCTCTCCCTGTGGGATTGCCCTCTGCCTGGTTGGCCCAGTTCCGGCTCTGTCTTGGCTCTAAGCGGGCTTGCCGGTTTTAGTATTTCTTTGCTGTTGGGTCTAATTATAGTATATTAGTTTATACAGTTGGCATTTTGTTTTGGATTTGTGTGTTATTTTCAATCTTCTGTTTTCATTTTGTTCGGAGTTATTTGATTTGCATGTTTTGATTCATTTTTGGTGTGTTTTGATTTCTCTTTTGCCAGTGTATTTTAAATAGTATATTGTATTTAAATTATTAGACCCATACTTCTATTTTATTCGGTAATGGCATGCCTTTTAATTAAATTGTATATATAGTTAGTATTAGTTTTAGTTAAATTGATTTAAGTCTGTTTGTCTTCAATAAGTATTTTGTTAATCAATAAAATTTGTTTAAATGTGAAACACCCTCTCTGCCATGACCTTATTTCAGGTGAACCTGTGTGACCCGTTTCTTAATAATATTTCCTGGGGCAAAATTCCCCAAGTGGCCTTGTTAGCAATTTTAAATACATAATCACACCCTCGCTACATAGGCGCAGACTCTGCAATTACCCCCTCTTCTACTCCTGCTCCCATGCACAGATCCACACCATCCGTGTCAGTGAAGCTGTGATTATGCACGAGCCCGCAGCCGGACATGTGCATAATGTGAGCAGCATCATATGGGCATTGCACATATCTTCAGAAGACGAATATCTGTACAGGGCATGTTCTATTTTGTATAGGCTTCGCCCTCTAAGACCATCGCTATTGGGTTTACTCCTCTGCGTGCCTGCATGGCACTGAGAGGCACCTGTAACACAGATGAAATGATCTAGGTTTAAAAATAGGAAAAGCCTATAAAAATCTGAATGAGTGATTTTATTTTTGAAATGCAACTTTAGAGATTATCTAAGGATTTTAAAGGGTTAAAATTCAGTTACCAGGGCAAAATAGACCGACAGGTTAGTTTGGCCAATCGGCTGACAGCAGGTAGGCCCGCCCACCTGCTCCCGCGTCTCTGGGAGCGAGCGAAAGTTTTTTTTTTCCCCGCTGCTGTGTGTGGAGAGACAGAAGTGCTGCTGTAGAGGGTGAAAACGGAGAAACCTGGAGAAAATACAGCTAAAAAACGAACTACACTGAGGCTAACTTCAACACTACAAACGTGGTAGTTAACTGCTGTGAGAGTTTAGTTGTAAGTTCAGTGTTTAGATATAGCGCTTGAGACGACTACTAGCAGCGTCGGTAGCTTTGATGTCCGTAGGATTTCCCGCGACGCGCAGTCTTTGCTGATTCAAGAGCGAGGTAATTCATTTAAAACTGCTTTTGTTCATTCTTTATCACCTTACTGTGAAAGCTAATTTATTTTGCACTGAGAGAAAGTACTGAAAGTCGCATACGGTCTCGTATGTTTCGGTTTTAGAAGACCTTGTGGCTTTACTGGGCGCCGCCATTTTGGGTGTGTGTCCAGCCGCTCTGGTGAAATCGGTGAGAATGTTCACTTACTTTGCACCTTAAATTATTTATGTGCACTTAGTGAATATGAAGCTACAGTTTTAGTTGAACAAGCTGGTTTACTGTGTTGTTTAATGTGTAAACTCAGCTTACTTTATTTTGCACTTGCATCAAAACTTTAATTGTTCTAATGTGCAGCTTATCTGGTTGTGTGCAGCCAAGTTATTTATGTTTATATGCTGAATTTTGAGAGAGAGGCACAGAAAGTAAACACCCACAGTATGTATGTCATTGTGTATTGTGAATTTCATGTAGTGTATATTATTGCATGAGACTTAAGCAGTGAATATTTCTCTGACCCTGTCTGTTGACAGGTCAGGTTTTTTTTGTGTGCGTGCTTCTTTTTCCATTGTCTGGATTGGATCTGCGGATGAAAATTGATGGCGAGCCATCCCTCTTGAATGATCGTGGGAGCCATTCCCTCTTCAGGATCACTGGACCTGTCCCGCTACTACTGCACTTTGCGGTGTGGTAGGCCCCACTACAACACAAAACCCCTTCACTCACCTTCACACTCCTTCCCCCACACACATCCATACACCAACCCTATGGAACTCTGAACTCTGACTTACCTTCGACAAATCCATTTTTTGTTTGGACTTTGGACTCACTTAAACAAACTCACCTGTTCACACCTTGGGACTGAGAATTTGGAGCTGAGTAGTAGGAATCATTCCTGCAATTAAGGGTTACTGTTGTACTGTGTGAATTCCATTGGATTGTATTATTGAACTGGATCTGAACAAACTTGAATGTGGTGTTATTAACAGAAATTCAGGTTAAAGGGTGCACCCGGGAATTTAATTATAGAACTACTTCAAAGAGTGAAATACTCACTTTAAATTTGGAAAGCAAGCATTTCATGCTGATGTCATAGCCTGATTGTGATATCAATAATTGCCTTATTCATTGCTTGTTTTATTATTGTACTTTTTCATTTTTGGTACCAACAAATATTTTTATTTTTATACATATCTTCAAATATAAGAAGCCGGCATTATCCTACATCTAATCCTTGGTCTCTGAGTCTCATTTTAAACACCTCACTTTTGCTCCAGCAGCCGAACCAACCGACTTAACCAACCAATCAGATCACGGCCCTACCCATAATCCTTCCTGTGTGCTACAGTTGTGGCGAGCCAGCCAGGAGCAATACTGAGTGTTTAACTGAGACATTATTGGTCCAATTTCCTACAATTGGTTACGTCCAACACTCTAAAGCCAGGTATCTTAGACCAAGTACAGCAACATGGATATAGTAATGCGTGAATCGATTAAAATCCCCAATTCTGTAGTTGTTAGTGGGATAACCGACACAGATATTGACGAAGTAGTATCCACTTTCCTTGAAAAACATGGTTCAATTAACCGCCACTTCCGCATAGATGCCCCAGAGTCAGACTTCCACCACCACGTGATAGTAGAGTTCACATATGGCACCGCCATGCTAACATTAGAGCCTCTGCTGCCACTCAAGCTTGAAAGTTCTGTTCAACCAGGTGCCAGTTATGAAGTACAGAGCTTGGCAAGTGTTTATGCATTAAATGCTCGCAACATTGCCACTAGAGCATACATGACCCAGCTGCAGGAAATTGCAAAATTGAGTTGAAATTCACTGGAACAAATGCTGAAAGAGGAATTGGCAAGCCTTGCTTCATCCACCATTCCTTTGCATGGTTGTCAGGACACCTCCTTTGAGCAGACACCACTTCCCCAAATGGAACCACTCACACAGGGTGATCTATTGTCTTCCCCAAGCCCACATCCTGCGAACTCTTCTGAACCTTCAGCCCTTGAATCACCTCTCGATCCACTGCAACCTTGCACTTCCTCGACCCTAAACAAAAACCTGATCGATTTCACTCCACTGCCAACTCCACCTGCTGCAGCAAATGGCACATTTCAGCCCACACTCGACCTTAACCCACCCAGTGTTCAGCGAGTGGTAGTTGAACATGTTGTGCGCAGCAGTGAAACCACATCACACTTCGCCATACCAAGTAGGCTTCGAGCTTTTTCAGGGAAAAGTCCCCGTCCCAACAACGAAGCAGACTATGACACATGGCGCACTAGTGTTGAAGTCCTCATGAAAGACCCAGCGATTTCTGACTTAAACTGCACACACCGCATCCTTGACAGCCTCCTTCCACCTGCAGCAGAGATGACTAAGCATTTAGGTCCACAGGCTAAACCTTCTGCTTATCTTGATATACTTGACTCTGCTTTTGGTGCAGTTGAAGATGGTGATGAACTTTATGCCAGGTTCCTGAGCACACTTCAGAATGAAGGAGAAAAGCCATCATCCTTTCTTCAGAGATTGCATGTGTGTCTGAGCATGACTATGAGGCGCGGAGGTGTTTCTGCGTCTGAGTTTGACAAGCAGCTTCTTAAACAATTCTGCCGCGGTTGCTGGGATAATGCCCTTATAGTTGACCTCCAACTACAGCAAAAGAAGGGGAGCCCGCCTTCCTTTGCAGAACTCCTGTTAATGTTAAGAACAGAGGAGGATAAACAGGCGGAAAAAGTTAGCCGTATGAGACAGCATTTGGGCACAGCCAAGCCTGCTCCTTGCGCCGCTAAGCAGCGTGTCATGTCTCATCTGCAAACAGTACATGCCACTGCTGAGTCTGAAATCGACATTTTAAAGAAACAAATAGCTGACATTACTGCTCAGGTCAGTAGTCTGAAACGTGATAACAACAAACAGGAACAACCTGCACGACAGAAAGCCAAGTCCCTTGCTGAGAGTGCTAAAGTCGAGGCCCGCCCTGTCAAAAAGAAAGTTTCTCAACATCAGAGTCCTGTTGCCAAGGTCCACAGCAAACCACGTCCATGGTACTGCTTCCAGTGTGGCGAGGATGGTCACATCGCTTCAGCTTGTGATAATGAGCCAAATCCTTCCCTTGTAGCTGCCAAGAAAAAACAGTTGAGAGAAAGGCAAGCTATCTGGGAGGCTTCTAATGTCCCTGAGGAAAAGCCTCATTTAAACTGATATCTGCTCCCATCGAGGGACACATGGGAGCCACACCTGACAAATCCTGTCCCAAACCTAAGAAGCCAGTCTTGAAGAGAGCTCAGCTCAGAGAGCACTCTGTTAAACTTCCACGAGGCCTCGTCGGAACAAAAACTACAGCTCAAGTTACTATTGCAGGGGAAACTGTTAACTGTATTTTGGATAGTGGGTCACAGGTGACTACTGTCCCCCAGTCCTTTTTTAAGCAGCATCTTTCAGAGCTGGCTATTCATCCACTGAATGATCTCCTTGACGTAGAGGGTGCTAACGGCCAACCAGTTCCCTACTTGGGATATATTGATCTTTCCATTACCTTTCCTAAAGACTTTGTAGGGTCTGAAATTGAAATCCACACACTGGCTTTGGTCATTCCCCACCTGCGCTCTGCAGCGCGGGAACAGGTGCTTATTGGCACCAACACTCTTGATGCGCTTTATGCTGATTTCATTACTGATCCTGCATGCTCTACTTTTCAGCCTTCATCAAATGGCTATCGAGCTGTTCTTAAAATCCTTGAAATGCGGCAGAAGACCTCAAACGGTGGTAACATTGGTTGGGCTAAGCTGCAAGGAAAGAGCCCTGAGGTTGTCCCTGCGCGGCAGTCAGTTGTTCTTGAAGGCTTGGTTAACATCTCCAGTGCTCACTCTGAGAAGTATGTCATCCTTGAGCAGCCGTCAGCCTCTTCCTTACCAGGTGGCCTATTGGTGTCGGCCAGCCTAATCAACCTGCCCATGAAACAACCCTGTAAATTGCCTGTTGTGTTGAAGAATGAGACTGACCATGACATTGTCATACCTCCTAAAACGGTATTGGCCGATGTTAATGCCATAGGGTGTGTCCTTCACAAAGAGCAAACGGTGAAAGAATCAACTCCACCTGAAACACAGAAAGATTCCCCTCAGTCTGAAAGTTTGAGCTTTAATTTTGGAGACTCTCCATTGCCCACTGAATGGAAGGAACGTGTGATAAACATGCTGAATTCTATGCCAGAAGTCTTTTCCCATCATGACCTGGATTTTGGGCACACAGATAAGGTCAAACACCACATCAAGCTCAATGATGAGACACCTTTTAAATACAGACCCCGACCAATACATCCCCATGACGTGGAGGCAGTAAGGAAACACCTTCAGGAGCTCCTCGACTCAGGAGTCATACGGGAATCAGAGTCCCCATTTGCTTCTCCCATCGTCGTTGTAAGGAAGAAGGATGGTTCTGTTCGTCTTTGTATAGACTTCAGAAAGCTAAACCTTCAGACCATCAAGGACGCGTATGCCCTCCCAAATCTAGAGGAGGCTTTTTCAGCCCTAGCAGGGTCGAAGTGGTTCTCCGTCCTTGATCTTAAGTCGGGGTATTACCAAATTGAAATGGAAGAATCTGACAAGCAGAAGACGGCATTTGTCTGTCCACTAGGATTCTGGGAATTCAACAGGATGCCCCAGGGAATCACAAATGCGCCGTCAACCTTCCAGCGACTTATGGAGAAGTGTATGGGGGAAATTAACCTGAAAGAGGTTTTAGTGTTCATTGACGACTTGATCATTTTCTCATCATCCTTGGAAGAACATGAGCAGCGCCTGAAGCGTGTACTGCAGCGACTAAAGGAATACGGATTGAAGTTGGCTCCAGAAAAATGCAAATTCTTCCAGACCTCTGTAAGATACCTTGGCCATGTAGTGTCAGAGCAGGGTGTAGAAACAGACCCAGAGAAGATTGTGGCCCTAACGTCTTGGCCTGTCCCCACTAACCTGAAAGAACTTAGGTCCTTTCTAGGCTTTGCTGGATATTACAGAAGGTTTATCCAAGGGTACTCTCAGATCGTCAAGCCCCTCAACGAACTAACTTCTGGGTATCCACCACTTAGAAAGGGAAGCAAAAAGCCTCAAAAGAGTGCTAGCCAAGAGTACCACAACCCGAAAGAGCCTCTTGGTCAGAGGTGGACATCCCTTTGTCAGGAAGCATTTGATTTGATAATTCAAAAGTTAACTTCAGCTCCTGTCCTGGGTTTTGCCAACCCCCAGCTTCCTTACATCCTGCATACGGATGCCAGCACCATCGGTTTGGGAGCCGCGTTGTATCAGCTCCAGGATGGCCAAATGAGAGCAATAGCCTTTGCAAGCCGAGGACTTTCGAAAAGTGAAATGAAGTATCCTGCCCATAAGCTAGAGTTCTTGGCCCTCAAATGGGCAGTCACTGAGAAATTCTCTGACTACTTATATGGTACGGACTTCAAAGTGGTAACTGACAGCAATCCGCTGACTTACATCTTAACATCTGCAAAACTTGATGCAACGAGTTACAGGTGGCTGTCAGCACTTTCCACTTACTCTTTCCAACTCCAGTATCGAGCCGGCAAGCAAAACCTAGATGCCGACGCACTGTCTCGCCGCTCTCATGGAGCACCAGAGGATGATCCCACATCTAGAAAAGAAAGTGAGAGAATCCGACAGTTTGCACTTCATCACCTGAGCAATGTTGAACCTTCACACACTGTTCCTCTTGATGTAGTCCAAGCTATCTGTGACCGACACACTGTCCAAATTGCTGAAGACAGCAATGATAAATTCCCAAACCACAGGGTAGCTTTAGTTGAGTCCCTTTCTCATCATTCCATGGCTATCCCAGACAGCTTTCAGGAAGAGCAAATTGATGGGTTTCCTCTCATCCCATCTCTTTCTGAGGATGAGCTAAGAGAAAAGCAGAGATCTGATCCTGCAATCAATGAGGTGATCATTCAAATGGAGACTGGTCAAACTCCACCTTCCCGTCTTAAGGTTGAACTGCCTGAACTCCCGTTGCTGTTGCGTGAGCTCAACCGGCTGGAGCTACACAATGGAGTGCTCTATCGAAGGAGACAAGATGGGCCCAATATCATCTTTCAGCTAGTGCTTCCTGAGGAGCTAAGATCAGTAGCACTAAAAAGCCTCCATGATGACATGGGCCACATGGGAGTTGAGCGGACTGTAGATCTAGCCAGAGCCAGATTTTATTGGCCAAAGATGTATATGGCTATTGAAAAGATGATTGGAACTTGTGAGCGTTGTGTACGCAGGAAGTCTCCACCTGAGAGAGCCGCACCACTGATGAATATAAAGACAAGTAGGCCTCTTGAATTGGTGTGTATGGATTTCTTGTCCTTGGAACCAGACCGATCCAACACAAAAGATATTTTGGTTATCACGGATCACTTCACTAAGTACGCTGTAGCTGTGCCAACACCCAACCAGCGAGCTCGCACCGTAGCAAAGAGTCTGTGGGAGAATTTCATAGGTCATTATGGCTTTCCAGAGCGACTACATAGCGACCAAGGCCCCGACTTTGAGTCAAAGACTATAAAAGAACTCTGTGAGCTCACTGGCACGAAGAAAGTGCGTACAACTCCATACCATCCGAGAGGAAATCCGGTTGAGAGATTCAATCGCACTCTCCTCCAAATGCTTGGTACACTAAGTCATCATGAAAAACAGCACTGGAAAGACTTTGTGAAACCTCTTGTCCATGCGTACAATTGTACGAAAAATGAAGTGACAGGATTCTCCCCCTATGAATTGATGTTTGGGAGACAACCAAGGCTTCCAATCGATCTAGCCTTTGGGTTGCCCATCAACACTGACAAGAAGTCACATTCTCAATATGTCAGTGACTTGAGGTTTCGCTTGGAAGAGAGCTACAAGATCGCTACTTCTAATGCACAGAAGAATGCAGATCGCAATAAAATGCGATTTGATAAACGGGTCGTCAATTCAACCCTGGAGGTGGGTGACAGAGTTCTTGTCCGCAATGTCAAGTTGCGCGGAAAGCACAAACTAGCGAATAAGTGGGAGGATGATGTGTACATTGTTGTCAAGAAAGCTGGTGACTTACCGGTCTACACAGTTAAGCCTGAAAGCAAAGATGGACCTGTGCGTACTGTACATCGCGACCTGCTCCTTGCTTGTGGCTTTCTGCCAGCAACAACTCTGACGGACGAGCCTCCCAAACAACCATCAGTCATGAGACGGAGGACAAGACAGAGTCCCATCAATGAGGGTGAGGAGGAGGAGTTTTCTGACTCAGAGGATATGCCTGCTTGGATATCTGTTCATCTTCCTACCCAAGAACCTGATGTGTTAATCACTGTTCATGAGACTCACGAGTTGAGCAATCCTTGTGAGACTACACAATGTAATGCACCTGATGTGTTTCCTACTCCTGTACCATCTGTGGTTAAATCCCTTGCAGAGGACAGTGACAAAGAATCCACACAGAACTTACCTGAACCTCCGGAGCCAGAGATTCAAGAGCCAGAACTTGTCAACTTACCTGAACCTGTGAACTCACCTTGTGGAGATATCCCACCTGAACATGACGATTTACCTGAATCTGACACCTTACCTGTTGATGATCCTCTGAACACATGTCAGCAGCCACCTGAGTTGTCGTCTCACATTAATGAGGAATTCCCTGTGTTGCCAGAAACAACATCCCCGGAAGAGGAGGGATCTGAAATGGCAAGCACTGTAACTGAACAGCCTAAACCAGCAGAAGCACAGAGTGACGGACCCCAAGTTGCTCAAACCCCTCTTCGTCGCTCTCATAGAACACATGGAAAGCCTGAGAGATTAAACTACACAAGATTAGGTAGCCCTTTATTGTTTGTGGCGAATGCCCTCTTCCAAGGTCTGAGTGAGGCGTTTGCAAGTTCCCTTCAGGGATTTGATTACTCAGACATACAGCCACAACCATCTTAGGCACTATAAACAAACTTGTGACTCCATCGCCACCCTGCATATGCACAGGGACGTGCATACCTTCAGAAGGGGAGGGTGTAACACAGATGAAATGATCTAGGTTTAAAAATAGGAAAAGCCTATAAAAATCTGAATGAGTGATTTTATTTTTGAAATGCAACTTTAGAGATTATCTAAGGATTTTAAAGGGTTAAAATTCAGTTACCAGGGCAAAATAGACCGACAGGTTAGTTTGGCCAATCGGCTGACAGCAGGTAGGCCCGCCCACCTGCTCCCGCGTCTCTGGGAGCGAGCGAAAGTTTTTTTTTCCCCGCTGCTGTGTGTGGAGAGACAGAAGTGCTGCTGTAGAGGGTGAAAACGGAGAAACCTGGAGAAAATACAGCTAAAAAACGAACTACACTGAGGCTAACTTCAACACTACAAACGTGGTAGTTAACTGCTGTGAGAGTTTAGTTGTAAGTTCAGTGTTTAGATATAGCGCTTGAGACGACTACTAGCAGCGTCGGTAGCTTTGATGTCCGTAGGATTTCCCGCGACGCGCAGTCTTTGCTGATTCAAGAGCGAGGTAATTCATTTAAAACTGCTTTTGTTCATTCTTTATCACCTTACTGTGAAAGCTAATTTATTTTGCACTGAGAGAAAGTACTGAAAGTCGCATACGGTCTCGTATGTTTCGGTTTTAGAAGACCTTGTGGCTTTACTGGGCGCCGCCATTTTGGGTGTGTGTCCAGCCGCTCTGGTGAAATCGGTGAGAATGTTCACTTACTTTGCACCTTAAATTATTTATGTGCACTTAGTGAATATGAAGCTACAGTTTTAGTTGAACAAGCTGGTTTACTGTGTTGTTTAATGTGTAAACTCAGCTTACTTTATTTTGCACTTGCATCAAAACTTTAATTGTTCTAATGTGCAGCTTATCTGGTTGTGTGCAGCCAAGTTATTTATGTTTATATGCTGAATTTTGAGAGAGAGGCACAGAAAGTAAACACCCACAGTATGTATGTCATTGTGTATTGTGAATTTCATGTAGTGTATATTATTGCATGAGACTTAAGCAGTGAATATTTCTCTGACCCTGTCTGTTGACAGGTCAGGTTTTTTTTGTGTGCGTGCTTCTTTTTCCATTGTCTGGATTGGATCTGCGGATGAAAATTGATGGCGAGCCGTCCCTCTTGAATGATCGTGGGAGCCATTCCCTCTTCAGGATCACTGGACCTGTCCCGCTACTACTGCACTTTGCGGTGTGGTAGGCCCCACTACAACACAAAACCCCTTCACTCACCTTCACACTCCTTCCCCCACACACATCCATACACCAACCCTATGGAACTCTGAACTCTGACTTACCTTCGACAAATCCATTTTTTGTTTGGACTTTGGACTCACTTAAACAAACTCACCTGTTCACACCTTGGGACTGAGAATTTGGAGCTGAGTAGTAGGAATCATTCCTGCAATTAAGGGTTACTGTTGTACTGTGTGAATTCATTGGATTGTATTATTGAACTGGATCTGAACAAACTGAATGTGGTGTTATTAACAGAAATTCAGGTTAAAGGGTGCACCCGGGAATTTAATTATAGAACTACTTCAAAGAGTGAAATACTCACTTTAAATTTGGAAAGCAAGCATTTCATGCTGATGTCATAGCCTGATTGTGATATCAATAATTGCCTTATTCATTGCTTGTTTTATTATTGTACTTTTTCATTTTTGGTACCAACAAATATTTTTATTTTTATACATATCTTCAAATATAAGAAGCCGGCATTATCCTACATCTAATCCTTGGTCTCTGAGTCTCATTTTAAACACCTCACTTTTGCTCCAGCAGCCGAACCAACCGACTTAACCAACCAATCAGATCACGGCCCTACCCATAATCCTTCCTGTGTGCTACACACCCACAGCGTGGGCACCTCCTACGTCCACGCCTTGTATTTAACGGTGAGACCTGGCCTTCGGCTCCCTTTTTTTCTTCCATGTTTACTTTATGTTGACGGCTAACCTGCTCCAGAACAGGTTTCGTTCCAGATAAGAGATCATCGCTATAAAAGTACCACCTACTAACCTATCAAATTTCTTGGAAAATGTTGGCACAATCTGCAGAAGATCCCACAGACCGTTTTATAAGCTAGTTGTAATCAACTGGATGTGCAGGCTTTCTTTTTCTTTTGCTCGCTTTGTTAGTCTTTTGTGTAGTTTAAGCCTAGTTCACACTACGCAATTTTCAGCCTGATTTGCCAGTCGGGGAGCTCGGTGACCGTCAGGCTGTGAACAGGAGTCTGCGGTTGCCAGTCGTTATGTGTGAACTACTCAACGAAGCATCAGAACATCTCCCCGAGGCAGGCAGCTACTTTTTCAATGCAAAACATTTTACTCACCTCCAGCTCTCTCTGTAGCTCAGACAATCCCTGCTACCTGAGTGTGCTAATCCATTCTTTCACCCAGATTCTTTTTCTTTATAACTGCTATCTTTATAATAACAAACAACAGCTGTTTCGTGTGTTGGTACGCATCATTTCAAGTTTCACATTTCACACGTGTTTTCTTGAAAAAATGTGGTTTGGAGACAAGCATCAGGTGACAGAGTCGTTGTCAGCTCCTGTAGTGTGTGACCCCCTGACACCAATCAGTCACCTAGTGTGAACACCACGACTTCAGACTCCCGTCACAAGATGGCAAGTTGTGACCTGCCAACGCTGAAAGTTGTGTAGTATGCACAAGCCTTTAGTGACTTTTTTAAGCCGACTCCTTACTCATTTTCTACTTCTCACTGTCGTCTTTTTGGAGAAGGTCTACGACTTAATAACTAAAGGAAAAGGTATTCTTGGAGATCTTTCAATTCAGTTGACTTTCCACAAACTGATCAAATCTGTAATCTTTTCTACAACTCACAGTGGTCAGTAAACTATTTCACTCCTCTCTTATTCAAATACCAAAGCGCCTCCCAAGCTGTCCTGCTTGTTCTGATTATATGCGTGTGGATGAGCTGATTAGGATGAGGAGCGATCTGATACAATTTTATAATATTTTTATACAACAGTTATTTCAAATAAAAAATGCATTACTTTGCTTGTACATAATAAATCATAGGCTACTATTCAACTACTATGGCTTCAATAGGTAGCATTTTACGCACAGTATCGAATGAAGTACTCTATTGGTATTGGTATCACTTCAAGGGTACTGGTTTTGGTACTAGTATCGTAAAATTTCAAACAATACCCAGCCCTAGTACAGCATCACACAATTGATTGGTCAATGCTCTATAGAGCTTGGCAATGTTATGTCAAACCACAGTGCGCCGCGGTAGCTGATGGGTAGTGCTGCCATATTGTGATACCATCGCCGTACCGGTGTTGATCTGGCAGATGCGAATCAGCACCGCTAATATATAAAATACAGTGACATTTCAATTTTAAAGTCGTGGGAAGAACTTGTGATGTTGGTTGTAATGTCCGTTCACATGACTGACGAGCTAAGAAATTAGACAATGGATTGTCTTTCTTTAGCTTTCCTGCCTGGAGGCAGAATCAAGGAAGCTATGTGTCTGATGTGACAAAGAGACGCCAGCTGTCTTGAAAATCAGCCGTAAGACAGACAGACAGACATCAAGTTTAACAGCATCCTAAGATCATTAAAAGTCAGAAATCTTTATTCAGATGAGTGTCAAAGAATTAAATAAATTTAACATTACTCAACACTGTCTGTTGTCTGGAGTGTTTCCCAAAAACAGACTTTACTTGGGCGACCCGCCCAGGTATATGAACGGCTGCCCAGATAATGTAAAATTTGGCAACCCATTTTAACATTTTTCAGAGAGATACACATGTTATCTATTATGTTACAAGATGTGGACACCGATATTTTTCAAGCATGGACCAGGTAGAGAGAGAGGGAGAGATAGAAAGAAAGGGGCAGGCCACTCCGGTGTGTTTGCAGTAAGACGTGTGGTGTGTGCTAGAGACCAGGACTGATTTCTTGATTCCACTCCTGCTGATTTTATGACCATTACTGCCCATTCCCGCAACATGTGTATCCACTCCTGCCCGCGCCCGCAAACATTGTGACATGCAGAGTGAAAAAGGGACACAAATGTTGGGGCTATGCTAAATGTTCAGAAAAGCCGTCATAAATCACTGCATTCGTTTATGTCGGTAAGAACTGAGAAGTTTTCCAAATTTCAGACTTGCCTTGCTTTGGTCTTGTATTGTATAAGCCCGTGTGATGGAAGCCAGCGAGGCAGTGCATTAAGTAAACCTCACTCCCCCTCACTCCCAACACCTTAAGACATGCACTGGCGACCAACAGCAGTGGCTACAGGCTGTAGCTTCCTCGTCAGCGTGTCCGCCTCCCATACCCGCCGTCGCCGGTTCGAGTCAGGCCCTTGCTGTACATTCTCGGGAGCAGCCTCATTCGCTCACTTTAATCTTCTATTTAACTTAGTTTGTTGACTCCATCTTATCAGACATCCTGAAGTGCGTGCTACCGAGTCGGAACAGTATTCTCGACAATTATAACAACAAAAAGTGACCGTTCCAGTAGCAGGAGACGACCATGAATCCCAAATGCAATGAGAAACCATTGCAGAAGATGAGGAAGAAATAAAGGTGGGAGCAGCACAAGAAAAGGAAGGTGATGACCAGGCAGAGGCAAAAGTGGCAGCAGATGCAGGAGATGGTGACCAGGCAGAGGTGGGGAGCTGTAGAAGATGATGTGTAGAATGGTCAGATGTGGAAGCAGCAGAGGATGAGGAGAGTGGAAACCAGGCAGAAGATGAACCAACAGCTAAGAGACAAAGAACAGTGTCAGTTCTGTCAGCACAACAGTGCAGAGATCAACCGTTTGTTGCGGGAGAACAGGGAGTTTAGGTGTGAGCTGAACAAGAGAAAAATGGATGAGGACTTCTTAAAGGGTAACACAAATAAGGTCAGGTACCACAAAGGAATTCCATGCTTTACCATTTTGTCATTGTTCACCAGTGTTAAGGGTTTCCTACCAGTTACAAAAAAGTCCTTTAAAATGGTTTGTTGACATTCATACGTCTGAGGCTTGATCCTCCTGTACAGCACCTTGCCTGTCTCTGTCATGTTTCACGTACAACTTTCCACTGCCTTTACTGACACCATAGATGTTTTGAATGCACGGCTTAATCCATCCAGGTACACACACCGTGAAACCTCATTGCGATTTCACCACAAGGTGCCATATCATTTATTTCCAAGGGATGGCGTGACCTTGCCTCTGACAGGCACATAACTGTGAACTGTGGCCTTCTTAACAAACTGTTACGTGGTGACATAGTGCTAGCTGATTGAGGCTTTGATATCAAGGATAGTGTGTGCAGAGGTCAAAATTCCTGCGTTCACTAAAGGAAGATGTCAAGTCGATGCTTAGGATGTGGAAAACACAAGCGATAACACACCTGAGGATTAATATTGAAAGGGAGATTGGCAGTATGCGCAACAAGTACACAATGTTATATAAGAGAATATCAATTAGTTTGTTACTACCATGTGAGGGGGAGAAGATGACACTTCTTAATAAGATGGTGAATGTTTGTTGTGTACTTCTGAACATGTGTCCCAGTGTGGTTGTAAAACCAGATAAAAATGAAATATGTGCATGTTAAAATTGTGTTTCACATTACTGTTGTAGACGTTTATATTAGTTTTTTTTATGACATGTTTGTTTACTTAAATACTCCTATTGGAAACAGATGACACACTATGAATTTGTAGAAACTGGTTTAATAAAAATTAAATTTGCAAGTACAAAAACAACAGTCTTTTGGGGGTGGAAATTTAGCTGAATCTTTCCAGCGATGGATGTAAACATCTTCAGAAACTGCAATAAAAAATTGCAATGTATAAACCACATCTATATACAATATCACTGTATAAAAAGTTGTTGCAGTGTAGCAAATCTGAATTTAAGTATAAATTGTAAACATCTTAAAGAAGCAACAAAGAAGTACAACAAATATGAATACAAGAAGTAACAATAGGGCTGTTGAGAATTAACTATAGATCTATTATATACAGTGCAATCATGTTGAGAATAAACTTCATATATATCTATTGGTAACACTTTACAGTAAGGGTACATGAATTATCGTGAATTCATGCATTACTTCATGCTTTTATATCTCGAATCATCAGGAACAAGCAGGAGTTCAGTCTTTCATGGATGAACAACACATTAATTAAAACATTAACTAAGATGAGTGTATGATCATGAATTATGATTTATTAAGCATGATCATGTTGTTTGTTCTTGAAACAAACCGGCCTTAACTATCCATCGTGGGTACAGTTAAAGTTATTGTACATGAGTCATCATGAATTCCTACAGGAAAAAGCATGAATTCATGCATGTAAGACTCTAAGACTCTCTATTAAGAATATAAGAGGGAAAGTGAAGGTTAAACATAGGTCTACAGTTTGTTAAAACCCCTGGATCAAAAGTGGGCTTTTTAAGAAGTGGTTTAGTTACAGCTACTTTAAAGGACTGTGGTACATAGCCTGTTAGTAAAGACAGGTCTATAATGTCTAATAAACAGGTACTGACTAATGGCGTCCTGCTGCCCCCATGTTCCTGCTCGACCCCTGCTGCTACAATTATTATTAGTGCCACTACATTACTTTACACTTACTGTATTATTATGTTTAAATAGAGGCAGGTAAGTAAACATGGCAATGTAAGAAGAGAACCATCATCGTAGGACTGAAGATCCAGGGTTAAACCTGACGTTACTTTGCAATCATGCTTCACAGCTCAGACCCCAGGTGTTGACACAGGCATGATCCTGGTGCCTGTCTGCCCTGTGTGCACTCCCGAGCCTCTCATAAATCTATGTGGAATTTGCATGTATTTTCTCTATATTCTCAGGTTAAGGGCAGAAGGTGATGGATATTGTCTCTAATAATGAAAATTCTGTCATTCAAGAAGCTCATGAAGTGGTTACTACTGAGGGCCATAGGAATACATGGCTCAATAGAGCTGTAACTCCTGGGGTTCTTATTTTCCTCTGTTAATGATGAGTAATAGGCTGCTCTGGAATTAAAGTGGGCTTTATATGTTATATGTATGTCTGTCTTGCCAGACTATGATTAAATCTATATAAATGTAAATTTAAAAAATAAGGAAAAATTTAATATGCAAGTTATGTATATCTCCTGAAAATTCCCTACAGTTGTAGAGTTAACTAAATTACATCATAGTCTCATGCATCTTTTTTCACTTCCTTAACTATATCTTGTTTTTTCTTGCTAATAATCCCTTCACTGTTTTTTCTATCTCCCTACCTTTATTTCATTGTATCTTATTGTTTCTGTCCTCATCCTTTACTTCCTTTTTTATCACTCCACTGTGAATTAAGATGAGAGTGCTCAATTTCAGCAGCCTCTCGCCACACTGCAATGTTAAGTACAATAAACAACAATTCTTTCTTTTCTTTGTTCTCCCTCTTCACTTCCTACATCTTTCTCAACAAAAAAAAAACAACTTTAGCATCAACAGGGAAGCGGTGTCTTTCTCTCTGCAATCGGCTCGTTTAGTAAATCTCTGTCTTTAAATTCTGTTCACTGACTTTATTGCGGCATTACAATAGGTGTGAAAAGTAAATTAAGCTGTGCACATAAAGTCACCTTATTGGGTAAATGACTAGAGAGGGAAGAAAGAATCATGTAGTAGGGTAAGAGAAAGAGAAGAGGAAATAATGGCAATAACATAGGCTGGAGTCAGACCTGAGCCCTGCATGAAAATACTCAAAGCGGGGGCTGCAGTTGAAATTGTTGAAATAGCTTCAGCTTGACTAATCACACACATGCAGTGGTGGGATTAAACTAAGTACAAGTTTGAGGTAGTTTACTTGAGTATTTGCATTTTATGTTACTTTATACTTCTACTACACTGCATTTCAGAGGCTAAGATTATACTTTCACTCCACTACATTTATTTGACAGTTAGCTAGCTAGCTACATGGCGGAGTCAGATTATTAATGCAAAATATAATCAGCTAATAAATTATGATAGATTTTTATGGATTAAGCCACCTGCAGTACATAAAGTAGTAAAGGTTTATTATCACAGTGCTGGTCCTGCCAAATTGTGTTATAAATTTTTCCAATATAACAGTAATTATGTATAGGCCAAAAGTTAATCAGTAAGTATAAATGTACTATGAGTTGGTGTTCAACATATTTTGCATATTATAAGTAATCAGTATAGTTTATTATTAGACAAACAAATATGTGCATGCTATATGTAAGTCATTACATTCATACAATGTTTTTACTATATTGAAATATAAAAAGTGTGCCAGAGGTTGCTGTGGCTGGACAGAAGCCCACTAGTAAAAGAAAGATCTGGGGAATTCCCTCTCAACCCGCCTCGAGTGAGTCTGGGGATAAAAAAAGAACATGCTGAGGTCAGCAAAGGAAGATGCCAGGTGCAGAGGCAGTGATGTAACCACTTGTATGAGCGACTCACAAAACAAGTGAATAATTTAAGGGACCTGGTAGAGAGAATGTCAATCATAAGATCAAAACGATTGAAGTGGGTGAGTAACAAAGTTGGGCTGTAAATATGGACAGTCTTGATGGGAATCGTAAGGAGAAACTGGGAAAGAGAGGGGCCCAGGAAGAACACACAGACGGTCAGAAAGTAGAGCAGAAAGATGGCAGACAGGGGAGAAGGGTATAAAACCAGGCCACAGCCATTAAGTTCTGCATTTTGGTGCAAACTCATTGTCATGTCTTGCAAAAGAATAAATGACTCTTAGTGGAACTGAAACTCTGCCTGTTTCCAGTGCATTCTATACTTATTTTTCCATCGAGCATTTATAAATTTATTACACAAAGCCTGCCAGAGGGCAGATGTGAGAGACGAGGATGGAGATATGGACGCACGAGAGTGGCATGCTACAGATGAATGCAGAGACCAACTTTTTGTTGACTTGTTGAGCAGTCGTTCCCAAGTGGCCTCCAGTGATGGTGATCACATCATTATTTTATGATCAGAGCACATCATCAACCTTGATCCATATGTTTTAGCTAACTAAAAACCTATATCTAACCTTCCATTTCTTACTAAGATCCTGGAGAAAGCAGTCGTCAAAGAGCTGTGATTTTCTATATAGCAATAGTTTGAGGATTTTCAGTCAGGATTTAGAGTTTATCATAGACAGCACTGGTGAAAATTACTAATGACCTCCTCATTGCATCAGACAAAGGACTTGTCTCTGTACTGGTTTTATTAGATCTTAGTGCTGCATTTGATACCATTGACCATCAGATCCTATAACAGAGACTGGAACATTTCATAGGCATTAAAGGA
>NW_024044237.1:3846896-3885291 GCF_014851395.1 Micropterus salmoides
TTAAAGATTCATGATTGTCCTAAAATAAAGTCTATGCTGCCATAAACTACATCTCCCACAATGTTTTTTGTGACTCGAGAAGTGACGGCATCCCGCCACTAGACTGCGAAGTTTCCACATCCACTACGGTAGTTTTCCGACAAGTGAAGATGAGAAATGTATACAAACAATCCCTAAATGTCCAAGACAAAAAAATTGATGCAGAAGGAAGGCAGTTTCATGAATGGTAGGAAAGTGAAAACATGTTTGTGCTTCAAGGAGAAAAAACGGTAGGCCTATGTTTTGTGTTATGAGGCAGTATCAGTGATGAAGGATCAGCGTTAGTTAAGGCTCGTGCAGACTACATGATCAGTGTTGGCCGATGGCCTTTTACACTGCACAACTTGCCGTCTTGTGATGGGAGTCTTGAAGTCGTTGTGAGGTCGGTGATGTGTCAGAAATGTGTAGGGAGCCGTTTTGATGCGTTGTTGAGTAATTCACACATAACGACTGGTGACCGCAGATCAACCGCTGAATTACTCCCGATCCCAGCCTGACGGTCTCCGAGCTCGCCGATCGGCAACCTGGGCTAAAAATCGTTTAGTGTGAACCAGGCTTAGGCTCCAGTAGCCTATAAGTCTGCATTTCTCCAGGTAATCAAACTACCTGTCATTAGTTGGACGTATGCCCTCTGCAAGGCTGTGTGCAGCTGGACTATTTGTTGTATGTGTGTGTATATGGTCACGAATTTTCGTAAGCAGACACTATAGGGGCCTGACTTTCAATTTGCCATATTTTCAATTCATCGCAAAATTAACATTTGCTTATATCAGTGTAAACAGACTCCAAAAAACATGATAGGCCTAAATCCATAAGGATAAATCTACATAGGCATACTTAACCTACTTCATTGTTTCATGTGTCTTTCTGTTTGGCTCTGTTTAGTGTCATTCGTGTGGCCTGTACTATGAAGGGAGTTCAACCTACTCAGAACTCGGGGTTATCAGGCAAACTCAGTGTTGACAAACTCTGACCCCATCTACACTAGAGTTAAATGGTACTACAAAGGTGGATAAGATGTTGGTTAGCTGTCTGTGTTAAGGTTTTAAATCAATTGAAGTTGATGTGCGTTCAAATAAAAGGGGTGTATTCGTCCATGCAGGCAGAGTTTTTTCACACATTTATGAGGGAAACTGCAACATCACACACACACACACACACACACTCTGCTGTGTAGTAGCATGCATTGGAAATATATATTAAACTTTGCAGTCGGATTTAGCAGTGAGGAATTACTCATGAGTTTAGCCCACAATCACTATATTATCATGCACCTTAGCGACTTTGCCGTGGATTGGGCGGATTCAGAAGATTTGATTTTTATGACATATGCAGCATAAATTGCCATGGCAACAGACCTTGGTTAACACCTATCCACCTTTTGTAGTAGGGTTAATCGGGAAGTTACACCCGACGTCACAAAGTTACTCCTGAAGTTACCTGGATAAGCCAGTTACCTCGCTTCGTAGTACAGGCCACTGGTCTGTGTACTTTGTCCATGTTTGTGCTGTGTTCTGTTTAATCTTAGTTCAGTCTGTTTTCCCTGTTAGTTGAAGTTATTGGTATATTTGTGATCTGTCTGCTTATGTTCTGGATCAGTTATTTATATTCTGTTTCTTCCTGGTTATTAGTTTCCTTATGGCTTTATTGGTGTCTCTCTGTTTCCCTGCTGTCTCTCTGTGTCTCGTAAGCCTCATGTCTTTCACCTGTGTTGCTCCTGCCCTTGTCATTATCCCTGGTATATACTGTATGTGTGGTGTTTCTGTTCAGCCCTTGTCCGGTCATTGTTCGTGTTAAGCCCTGTCTGTCGTGGCTTGGAGTTGCTCTGTCTCATGGAGTTTTGGATTACCTGTTTTGGATGTCTGTTTCGTTAGCTCATTTGGATTTAATCATTTTTGATTTTCTGGACTCAGCCACTCTTAAAAACATCACCAAAAGTTCACCACTATCACCATCTGTGCTGAAAGCCAGCAGAGAACTTAATGGTTGTCATGATGCAACAGAAGTCCTGGACTCTGGCCAAAGCCTGACCAAGATGATATAGGCACTCATGTCAATACCGGTGTCGTACGTGAATCTTATGACACAGAGATAGTGGAAGTAGATGATATTGCTGATGACTTACATGAGTGGCGTGCACTTTACGCAGGACAAGATGAGCAATACATACAAAGTCTGCAAACTGACCAGGAAAGGGACCAGGCCTGGAGCAGTGAAGTAGACAACATATGCAAAGAGCATTAAACAAAGGTCTCTTCAGATTGGGGTTGGTGTGCATTGGTGAGCGACTTTGTGTATTAACGAGTTTTGTATGTGTATCTGTAATGTATGTTACGTAATGTTTTTGCTTATGATTTTGTCTTTTGTATTCTGTATTTGTGTTTATAGGACCCTCTTAGATGAGATGATGCATCTCAAGAGGCTATCCTTTAATAAATTCAAATTCAAAGATGCTACGAGTTATGATGGCTGTGGCGCTGGTGCATGGAGGAGAAAACCTCTGCTCTACTCCCACATCACCACCCACTCTCCAAGAGGTAGCAGATCCAGATTTGCAGTGGAAACTCAAAAAGATCAGTGAGAGATATTACAGAGGCTAGAGCTGCCATTGAGGAAGCTGCAGAGAGCCTGTCCTTGTTGGGGTCCCTGAGGCATGTAACCACTATGGAGGGACGGGACCAGTTGGTTCAGGCTGCACCAAGTTTCTACATGGAAGGAAAGACAAAAGAAGCCTTATAACATGCTCCAGCAGTTGGACCAGATTTGACTTATTTTTTGAGGAAAATGTTTGGGCTTTCTGAAGGACTGAACACACTTCTGAAGGACTGTGTCCTGGACCTGATGAAAATTCACCCCACCATCTTCAAGGTTTTTTCTTCATCTGAGAGGCCTCTCAAGGCCACAGACTTAATCTCCCCGTTCCAAGCGACACTGTCCCGACTGGTAACTAGAAAAGAGAGTGGAAGGGCACTGGAGAGACTTCCTTCTAGATGTTGAGGATGGTGTGTTTGAGATCACAATGGAGCAAATTTTGGTGTTTGCCTCTTGAACTGAGTACTTGCTCTTGGGGTTTCCCCCCACCCAACGCTGAACTACATTCACGACACATGGCCCTGAATCTAACACCTGTCTTGTAAATTTTGTAATTTTGTTCTTTATGACAAGTTCATGTGTGAGGGCGTTATTCAAGCCCTCACACCGCCCTGGCTTAAAGTCACTGAAAGCTATTTTCATAATGGCTGTCTGTTCTCAGGAAAGGATAATGTTAATAAGATGATTTGAGGTAATCTATGTCTATTTACAAGAGTGTGAAACCTCTCTTAATTAAAAGCACTGTTGGATTTGAGCAATGCTGTTTGAAAGTGCATCTCCACTAATAAACTGCTGCACAGATCAGAGTAAAATAAATAAAATAAAAACAAGAGACTTAAAGCTGTAGGTGACTAGTTTCTCCTCCATGTTGTGGAAAGAGCCTCTTCAGTGTAAAGATGCAGAATTGACCCGTCGCTATGCCCCCGACCGACTTACTTACTGTTGCTAATGGTGCATTCCATTTGACATGGGAAGTCGGAATTTCGGAGTTCAAAGTCAGAAATTTCAAAGGGAATGTCCCCTTATGTCAGATTTCCGACTTGGAGAGTCGGGAGAACCGTACTACCCCAACTTCATGATCCTAGATGGGCGAATGTCAACAGTTAGTGAAAGTTGTTGGTTCTACTGTTTATTAGCATTTCTGTGTACTTTTTTCTCAGACATATTTTCTAATTTTTGGAAAAATTAAAAACCGAACTCAGAAAGAGGGGTTGTATTCAGGCTTTCAAACTTATGTGAAACAAAAAGACAGAAGCTAAAGCCTACTGATCATAGAGTAAAAGTGAACTACCACATCACCTGACGATTAAGATAAAGACCAACGATATTTTGGATCAACACTGTTCCTGTCCAGCTGGGTAGGTCTCTATTCACTATTACAATCATTACAAAGCAAATGAATGAATGAATGAAACCTTTATTTGTCCCACAGTGGGAAATTCCAAAAAGCAGAAGGGTTAGCCTATATAACGTTACATTCAGTAGTAAGTCGTTAGGTAGCATTAGCTCACTAACATTACATTAGGAACAATCCACAGCCTAACGTTAAATTTTTCTGGATTTGTTTTAAGTTTTGGAAAGTCATACTTCCTTTCAACCTCTCTGGGTAGCGATTATAATTATTACACGTAGCACGCTGTCCTATGTAAGTAAAAGAGCCCAAGGGTCAGCTCCGGTTAACTTCTACTTGGTAACTGTCCCGATTTTTAGGGGAAACTCATGGTTTTCATTGCCATCCCCTGGTTTTCTCCTGGGATCTCAAGTCTCCTGATTTATGACAAATGTTCACAACTTTGTATCCTTCTCATTGTATTTATTACAGTTTCTGCCACTGTACACAGTAGCTACAGTGCGTATTAGCTGTCACCCACCGGAAGACTAGCTGCAACGAGGAGGGGCTGACGGGCCGACGCGAAAAACACCCCCAAAACAAGTTTGAATAGGCTTAATGGTAAATTTTCAATAAAGTGAATTAAAAAAACCTTGTTTAATTTAATTCCTATTCTCTCCTTAACAGTTTCATTTGCAGCCTTTTGAAATAAGGGTGTATTTTTGATTACAATTCATTCCAGTTCATGAAATATTTTGTCCAACATAACATGATACTACACTTAACACAGACAAAAACCAGGTTGGCTTCAATCGTGCTCCACAAAAGAGGCAAAGACTTTAAAATTTCTGTTGTCAACTGGCTCTACCATTTAAAAAAAATAAAATAAAATACAGTCTATGGCCCTACGAGGTCGCTAATAGGCGGACCGCTGTCCTCTCCGGACAGCCGACCTACAGCCGATTTATTATTGAAACTACCTCCTGACGGAGCGTTTCTAGCATTTACTGTACTGGTTTAGCAGCCCAAGAAACTCACAATCGTCTCATGTGACGCTGCTCAGCCAATCAAATCTGTGCATTCCGATGCTTGCGAGTCGAGTCCGCGAGATTCACCAGAGACGTTTTGGAAACACACACGAATTGAGGAGACGAAAGGGAAAAGAGATTTCACATGGCTTTTAATCAAGACTGTACAGATTCTTACATGTACTTACATGTAAGAGGGAATGAAAGAGAAGAGGAGGCATTACAGCTGTTCAGTTGTTATGATGTGTTGAGTGTTTATTATAAAATTGGTTAAGACTGCACTTCATCACTTCAAGCTACACTTTTTATTTCATTTTTTTAAAATTAGGCACTTTATTTTAGTTTACTTACATTTAGAATTTATTATTAGAGTAGTTATTTATTATCCCTCCAGTTTGATGTGAAAACTGACAGTCTGCTATTGACTAAAAACACATGTTGATACAACTATATGTTATGGTACTGAATGATAACGCAAGTTAGTCGTTTTGATGTTACGGACCTTTGCTTCAGGAAATTTTCTCTAACTGGACCGCTTTGAATTCTAATTGAATGCCTCTGGTCTATGGCCTCCATGGGGCTTCTTGGAAGTACCTTGCTTAACATGGGCGGGGTCAAACGTTTAACAAAGCCCTGCAGAATGTCGCGCTCTCATACAGGCCGTTCGTATGGCTGCTGGTTAAGTTAGACTCCAGCAAGGTACGTATCTAGTTTGATCGTTATCGTGCCCAAGCACAGAACCCAAACATAAACTCCAATGTGCCATGTGAGTGAGAGCACTTTTTTTTTTCAAAAGACTTATGAGGTAAATCGAGCAATGAGGCAATCGAGCCTAGTGTGAGTACGCCCTAACTCACCTACATGCAGGCGGATGAACCACTGTTGTAGCCTCCGCATGTGGAGGAGACCAATCAAGACGTGAGCAGCTGACATCAATAATTGAGACACCAGCAGGTCATTGAGGAACAACAAAGTCATTACTAACTTCATTCACACAAGGCCTCTGGGGACAGTGGTGGTGTGTTCATAGCAAAAAACTGATTTGAGGACTTCAGTATTTTGTGTTGAGCCCTCTGGTTTCTTTTATTTATCCTCCACTGTCTTCTGTTCAGATTTGTCTCTTTTCTTTTGTGATACATTCTTTATCTGCCCATTCTCCTTTCCTTTTTTTGTAACTTTTTCCTTCTGGAGATTCACTTCATCTCTCTCTGGGTCGTTGCTCATTTCATTAAATGAATTTGGTCTCATCTAGGGTTGCAAAAATGACTTGCTAATGTTTAGTTTACGATAGATGTAATAACTCGCCTTGAATTTTTCTCTACCGTAACACAAGGTCTTTACCGCGACACTGTTGCAGTAATGTGATTTTTGCTAATATTGCAAATAAATGGCAGCTAGCAAAGGTCTGCTACATTAGCTTTGGCTCATAGCATCTAATATGCATGAATTTAACAGTAATATTGATTTATAATATAAATTTTTAAATGTAGTTCAAAATACACAATTAGTAAGCTGTATGGTAAGGACACAAAAAAAATACTTACGAGGATCTTTACCTTGTTTTTCTTGATCTTGAGGGTCACCCAGTGTGGAGGGCCCAACCTATCATCCACGTGCTCACTTACTAACTTCTGTTTCCATAGAAATGAGATTTTTTTTTGCTTTGCAAAAAACTTTTACTATTGCATTTGTTCAGTGTTGCATTAAGGACAGAAGTATGGGACATGTGATTTTAGATGGAAAGAAGAAGAAGAAATAAATGATCAGTAAACAAATTTTGTTTCTAAAGGAATATTTATATAAAAACTATTTAATTTGAAATGTCATTTTAATTGAATAAGCTCATTTTGTATATCTCAATATACACTGCTCAAAAAAAAAAGGGAACAATAAAATAACACATCCTAGATCTGAATGAATGAAATAATCTCATTAAATACTTGATAAATTTGATAATTTTATCAACCCATGGAGGTCTGGATTTGGAGTCACACTCAAAATCAAAGTGGAAAACCACACTACAGGCCGATCCAACTTTGATGTAATGTCTTAAAACAAGTCAAAATGAGGCTCAGTAGTGTGTGTGGCCTCCACGTGCCTGGATGACCTCCCTACAACGCCTGGGCTCCTGATGAGGTGGCGGATGGTCTCCTGAGGGACTTCCTCCCAGACCTGGACTAAAGCATCCTGGACAGTCTGTGGTGCAACGTGGCGTTGGTGGATGGAGCGAGACATGATGTCCCAGATGTGCTCAATTGGATTCAGGTCTGGGGAACGGGCGGGCCGGTCCATAGCATCAATGCCTTCCTCTTGCAGGAACTGCTGACACACTCCAGCCACATGAGGTCTAGCATTGTCTTGCATTAGGAGGAAACCAGGGCCAACCGCACCAGCATATGGTCTCACAAGGGGTCTGAGGATCTCATCTCGGTACCTAATGGCAGTCATGCTACCTCTGGCGAGCACATGGAGGGCTGTGCGGCCCCCCAAAGAAATGCCACCCCACACCATTACTGACCCACCGCCAAACCGGTCATGCTGGAGGATGTTGCAGGCAGCAGAACGTTCTCCACGGCGTCTCCAGACTCTGTCACGTCTGTCACATGTGCTCAGTGTGAACCTGCTTTCATCTGTGAAGAGCACAGGGCGCCAGTGGTGAATTTGTCAATCTTGGTGTTCTCTGGAAAATGCCAAACGTCCTGCACGGTGTTGGGCTGTAAGCACAACCCCCACCTGTGGACGTCGGGCCCTCATACCACCCTCATGGAGTCTGTTTCTGACCGTTTGAGCAGACACATGCGCATTTGTGGCCTGCTGGAGGTCATTTTGCAGGGCTCTGGCAGTGCTCCTCCTGCTCCTCCTTGCACAAAGGCGGAGGTAGCGGTCCTGCTGCTGGGTTGTTGCCCTCCTACGGCCTCCTCCACGTCTCCTGATGTACTGGCCTGTCTCCTGGTAGCGCCTCCATGCTCTGGACACTACGCTGACAGACACAGCAAACCTTCTCGCCACAGCTCGCATTGATGTGCCATCCTGGATGAGCTGCACTTCCTGAGCCACTTGTGTGGGTTGTAGACTCCGTCTCATGCTACCACTAGAGTGAAAGCACCGCCAGCATTCAAAAGTGACCAAAACATCAGCCAGGAAGCATAGGAACTGAGAAGGGGTCTGTGGTCACCACCTGCAGAACCACTCCTTTATTGGGGATGTCTTGCTAATAGCCTATAATTTCCACCTGTTGTCTATTCCATTTGTACAACAGCATGTGAAATTGATTGTCAATCAGTGTTGCTTCCTAAGTGGACAGTTTGATTTCACAGGAGTGTGATTGACTTGGAGTTACATTGTGTTGTTTAAGTGTTCCCCTTATTTTTTTTGAGCAGTGTATGTAGAAAAGTGCCATCTGTACCCATAAAATGCTTCATAAATTAATAATGTAATTATGTTTTATGTCAAGACATGCAACAACAATGTAAATATATTTATCAAGCATCCTACAAGAAATTTTAACATTAATCCGAAATGCCACTCCTGGGAGTTAAAAAGGCCCGTAGTTGCAGAAACACCCATATAAGGCAGAATACTGGCTGTGGTTTATTTTTATGTGAGGTTACAACTCATTCAGAAACAGGCATTTAAAAAAATCCTTAAACTACATATAGCCCCTTTTAACCAGTTCATATTTTATGATCCCACCATTAACCTATTTATAATTTTTGGCATATAGTGTAGATTTACATATATTAAATATTTTATATTTGTGTCCTTCCTACTTTGTACTGCTACTGCTTCACAACTATTTCCCTTTGAATAAATGAAATTCTGTCTTATTCACAATAACAACTACCTGCATATAGGCAGTGATTTTTTCGGTCTACTTTTGTTTTAGGTTTAACTTTGTATGCAATAATGCAGAATCTTACATTCACTATAAGTCTGAACATACATTAAAGATGTCACTTGTTTTTGATGTTCTGCACTTTGAATAAATAACATACCATTCAATTGTTGTTGTTTTTTTCAGTGCCTTGTATTTTATGATAGTATTGGTATACACACTAACACGCACACAAAAATGCCCTGCAAGCATCTCTCTTTTTTGCCTTTGCCATCTGGTCACCCAGCATTATTTTCAGGGTCTCAGCAGAGGTTAATTGTAAAAGATAGAAGAAGTGCGTGCGCACACACACACACACACACACACACACACACACACACACACGGTGAGTCCATGTTACACTGAGTGACCCTTGTTAACGCACACACACACAGAAACCAGAAAACACACTAACCTCTACACATGCCTTAAATGCAGTGCTTGCTTTCTCTCACTTACAGTTTCTCTTTCTCTCTGTTTTAAACACAGATTCACACATACGTTCCCTTAACCTCCGTGGATTATGTAACTGTTATCAGGCCATAGTGGCATCTTGCCTGTCATTGTCAGGGTCTCAGCAGGGGTTAATTGTCTAATAACTGAGCATGTCTGGGAATCACCTAATTTCAGCTGAGATACAGCTGTGGCGAGGGGGGTGTCTAAAAACCCAGAGCCACTACTCTTGTGGCATTTAGCAGTTTAGTATGGACCAAAATGCTAGAATTAGGTTTAAATAAACGATGATGGATCCCCTGCCAAATCAACTCTCTCTTAACCTCTAAATTCTCTATGCCGTTCTGTGTCTGATTTCCTGCCTGGTTCGATCTGCTCTGGGCTTCTTGACGCTGCTTCCATCAAAAATATATTCTCTGCAGAGCAGAGAGCTGCTTCTGTGCCACGCTGTGGCCGCGTCTGGTGGACTCACAAGCACGGACTATAATGGCCTGATCATACTAGCGGGCCCGATTTACTAACATCCCAAATAAAGAGTACTACATTACGTGTGCATTCTAAAATATTGCACGTGCAATTTTAGTACCTGTTGTGGGTGATCAACTAAGAATTATTGCGTAGATGACAACAGGAGAAAACACAATGGAGGTGGAAGTATTTAAATGAGGGTTATGGGTGTTTTAATGGTTTCCGCCATGGAGAGTCGGGAGGGAAAGCAGCCACTGCGTAAAAACCTTGGTTCATTCAGTGCGTCCTGAGTATGTGGAAATCGTATGTACCTGCCCATCCTGCCTGGGACAGCACGCCTAAAAAACTGCTTTGGCCAACCCCAGCAGAAACAGATCCAGTATGCTGGAATGGAACGAAATTTGCTTTATTGGCATGAATGTTAATACAACAGTATTGCCAAAGCGAAAGGTAAATACAAAAACAACAATTCAGCTCATATAGTTCATCGAATAAATAAAATAATTTTATTTATATATATTGGATACAGTAATAATATCAGAAGATTTCTTTACTTTCATTACGGCTGTGTCTCCTTCCGGCAACGATACCAGCCATCTCTGCGCAACACCTGGCAGTTTGTACCTTCCTTTCAAACATTAAATACAGATGCTGCTGCACTCACATGAAATTGCATTTAGGCTTGTTAGATTACGTTGCGTGTAGTAAATAAATGTATTTGCATGTTACCCTCCCACTACTTTGCACAATAATATTGAAACTCCCCAAATTGCATATTCATTAAGGCAAAAGTGTCTATCTGTGTATCTGCGTCTAATTACCTCTAATGTCCTCCACCTGGTCTTGGTTCCGCACTGCTCGTTACCCAGTCTTTAAATGTTTGCTTGTTCTGTTTAGTTTTTGTGACGTCCTTGTCAGTGTTGAGTGTTCTTGCTTAGTGTGCTGGCTATCGTCGTATATTTGGATTACCTTGTGTTTTTGAATTTTCCCTTTAGTTTGGACACTTGACTTGTGTCACATAAGCCAGTTGTCTTTGTTCTTAATAAACCCTTTGAACTGAAAATTGTCTTTGTCTGCATTGGGGTCCACACCTAAGTTGTCTTGTTCATGAATCTTGTTCAACGTGTAGAGTGCAGAAGTCGCATTACTATTTCTACGACAAATTCTGCAGTCTTGAGGACACAGATCTCCTACACCAATTTAATGACATCCACAAGCTATCCCTGCAACTAATCTACCACAAATCCAGAGCAGATTGTTTCAAGATGCCTGAAATCCTCCGTTTGACAAATAGAGCTGCATTGGGATCCCGTGGGGCCCAACACAAATCGCACGGGAGCGGGTGGTTTTAACTGTGCTGCGGGCGGTTAAAAAACACTGTGGGTCCCACAGTAGCGCTGATAAGATGGAATCAACAAATGAAGTTGAAAAGAAGATTTAAAAAAGAGCACATGCGACTGCTCATGTGAACGTACTTCACGGGCCTGACGAGGGAGCTAAACCCTGTGGCCGCTGATGTTAGTCGCCAGTACGTCTCCTAAGGCGTCGGCAGTGAGGTTTACTCACTGCCCAGCCTCGCTGGTTTCCGTAACAAGGCGTTTAGTATAGCCCAAACATTTGTGTCCTTTTTTTACTCTGCATGTCACAATGTTTGCGGGTGCAGGCAGGAGTGGATACACATGTTGCGGGAGCGGGCAGTAATGGTTGCTGCAATTAAATTTCCCGTTTGCTCAGAAATGTATAAATCATATTTGACTTGCTGTAATGACACCTAAATTTACAACAGACTTGGTTGCAAACATTTAATGTCAATGTTTACAGTATATGCCAACAGTGTTTTGTTTTTCCTCCAAAGAAAGTTGTTGCACTTTAACAAAACACATCTTCCAAAGAACCCATCTTGCCTTATTTGATATCCAATGAAGATTTTGTGTTTTGCTCAACTTGCATTGATGATTTATTTCAAATGTAAATAACTTGAGCTAATTAAAGTCTTGTTTTCTAAAATCCATTTCTAAAACTTGGAAGAAACGTTAAACTATCAAACCAAGAAAAGGACATCCCACGTAGTTTAAAAAATGTGTTTGAATGGATTATGTGTAAGTATGTGAAGTGATCAGTGTTTATCTGTATTGAGTGTAAATGTTAAGCATAATTTTGCCTTCAGGAGTCACCCGTTAGTGAACAATTCTACCCTGAAATGTGTTAAATTTGTACCTTTAGGGGTCCAACAGCTTGTGACTAGGGCAGTACCCTAAAATGTACCCTTAACATGGGTACATATTGGTACCTTTTTACAGTTTGTACCTTTATGAGCAAATATGTACTGTTGGGGACAAATATAGACCTAAATGTTCTGGGGCCTAAATGGACCCTTATGTAGCATATACGTGGGGTTAAAGATAAGGTTTTGACTCAAGGAGGTGTTGAAAAGGCAAATAACGAGATTGAGGCCGATAATTATATTTGGTGTTGGTACCATATTATGTGGAAACAAAAACAACAATACCCAAAATATTTACAATCTGCAGAAACATTGGTTTTGATAAAGCACACTTGAGGAAATTCAATTCAATTGACTCAGCTACAAATTGAGGAGTACTCAGATTTAAGGACATTCACAACACACTACAGGACATTTTCTTTTGTTCATGAAAGATGAACGCTACGTCCAAATGACGAGAATGATCCGTGGAACGCAAATAGTCCATAAGCCAAGGCTTACTGACTGATGGTGTGTCTGAATGAGAGTGGAGGGGGTGAGCAAAGCTGCAACAGCCTCCTACCAAACCCACCGGGGGGGTGAGGTTGTTGGGGAAGGTTCTGTTCCAGGTAGTAGTAGCTCGCCATCAACTGACCCGCAACTGGCCTCACCTGGCCAATCCCCGCAGATATTCGACACACCGCGGCACCAGTCGGCTTCCAAAGACCACGGTAGTGGGCACGAGTGCAGCTGCTCTGGTGGCTTCCCCCTCACACTACTGATTGGGGAAACACACCTCAGCTTGTAAAACGCGCTCGAGCGCTATGATAGGTTTAAAGCGTTGAAACTACCATGTGACTCAAGGGTGTATCTGGTGGTGTGTTCAGGTGACTGAGGAAAAAAAATGGGACCATGGAATTTTAACCTGGGTTACACTTACAAATGGTACAAATTTGGCCTTTTGAGGGTACTGCCCCAGTGACAAGTCCTTTGCAAATTTGTACTCAACGCATGTGAAATCATGTTTTTTTATCACATTTAAACTAAACATTATTTTCAATTTATATATTTCCAAACCATTTATGGCAGTATCAAGGCAGTATTGACACATTTCATAAAACATCAAAAAACACAATAAAAATGGTAATTGTATCAATACAGAAGTATTACAGTTGATTGAACAGCTCTTTAATCTTTTCTTTTCTCACTTTATGAAACTTTTCATTTTTACACTTAATGTATTACAATGTGAACACTGTTTAAAAAAAACTTTCATTTGATTACTCATTTCTTTAATATTTTTAAATGTTTCTAAGAATAACTTAACAAAACTGTGTGATGGGAATAAGGGTGTTCAAATAAACAGCTCAGGCAAACACTTGTCTTTCTGTGAATTTTATTCAAGTCTTCTGCAGAAGGAACTCACTGAGACACACACACACATCAATGTATCATCCGAGTGAGCTGCAGTGTCTCAGCACATGCAGCTTTTAACCTAATCTCAGGGCCCGACCACTATGTCATCGAGGGAACATGATGTCTTTGAGTGTCCCCTAGGGATCTGGATCTATTGTAAGACAATCATGCCCAGGTACATGTTGTGAACCACTTAAAGTCATGACCCCCTGGACACATCATAAAGCATCACACACGTTTACCTTGCACTGACCCCATACCCAAGAGACCGGAGGCCCCCAATGAGTGAGATTAGCTACATGGCAGTGTTTGGAGATGGTTCTCATGGAATTCCCATTACAACTGTTCATGTTCAGGGACTGAAAGTCCAAAGGTTTGATTATACTCCAATGAGGATCAACCTTGTCTGCATGCAAGTGCAAATTATAAAATTATAAAACATTGGGACTAAAAGCTTTGCGCACAGAAGTCACATTGTGTTTACATTTAGAACATATTTGATAAGGAAAAATATAGGAATATTCTCTGCATGCAAGTAATCAACAATGAATCCATCTTTACATGCATATTTTAATTGATGTCTAACAATTAAATGTCACTATCCCAGACTTAATTGCCATGAATGGCCCCGTGCGTTCACTATGGTGTATGCACTTTGAAGCCAAACGCCAATATTTTTTGCGATACCTGCAGATATTTTATTAATGTAGCAAAACCTTTTCAGTGACATGCACCAGATGCAGCAGTGCTCGGAGTTTTCCCACACACAACATTCTTGATGAATCTGAGATGGTGACGGATACAAGAACAGATATTTTGGTGTTAAGACATTTCCAAAAGTATCTTGACTTTTTCAAGGAATTCACAAACAAGTAAGCTTATTATACCTAGATACCTAACTATAGACTTTCCCTTTTTACTTTGGGGCAATTACAATGCCCACAATATCACGGCAGATCAGAAAAACACCAATATTTTCAATTGGGTGGAACACGGTGTGCCATTAAAAAAAGGCGTGGGCCTCGAGACCATTTCTGAGAAGCAGACCCTGTAATCCCAGAGTTCTGAATTAGTTGCTCTGACAATTTTACTGGTTGATTTTTTTTTTTTTTGCATCATTTTGACAAATTAAAAGTTGTGCTTCTCTTTGTGCGCTTGGCACAAAACTAGTTTAATTGTAAGAGGAATACCTCCTTCCAATAAGTCGCTGCAGGAAAGTCAGAGTATTCTCCATGTAGGGTGGGTAAGCCAAGTCCAAAACAAAGAAGGTGTGGCAGGTTGAGGGTTTTTCTGCACTGGCGTCCTGACAACTGGATGCCGCTGCCGTGGTCTATAAGTACAGGTGATGATGCACCTGTGTCTGTCTGTCTGACTTTTGGTTGGGCTTCTCGACAGTTGGCAACGGCGGTCCGGCGTTGCTGAGTGCTGTTTGCGAGCGCTGACATGGCCTGTAGCTGAACAGTTTAGCTGGTGGTAGCAGCCCTAAATCTGTGGAGTCGCCTGGTCGGCTTTGTGTATGTGCATGCGACATTGCTCTCGGTCCATGTGGTAAGTGTGCTGTGTGCCGTGCTAGCTGTCTCTCTCTTGCCTGTGGGCTGGTTATGTGTGTGTGCGCAGTGGAACCCTGGGGGTATGTATGCATTTCTCTCGTATTGTAGCCCATTTAATTGAATATATATCATGCTAAACATTAATGGTGCTAAATCTTTCCCTTCCTCCAGTGATCCGCCCGCCGGGGGTTTGAACGGTGGCTTGGTCCGTCTGCCTCGTGTCTCGGCTTTGGATCTCTCTCTCTCTCCCTGTGGGATTGCCCTCTGCCTGGTTGGCCCAGTTCTGGCTCTGTCTTGGCTCTAAGCGGGCTTGCCGGTTTTAGTATTTCTTTGCTGTTGGGTCTAATTATAGTATATTTAGTTTATACAGTTGGCATTTTGTTTTGGATTTGTGTGTTATTTTCAATCTTCTGTTTTCATTTTGTTCGGAGTTATTTGATTTGCATGTTTTGATTAATTTTTGGTGTGTTTTGATTTCTCTTTTGCCAGTGTATTTTAAATAGTATATTGTATTTTAAATTATTAGACCCATACTTCTATTTTATTCGGTAATGGCATGCCTTTTAATTAAATTGTATATATAGTTAGTATTAGTTTATTTAGTTAAATTGATTTAAGTCTGTTTGTCTTCAATAAGTATTTTGTTAATCAATAAAATTTGTTTAAATGTGAAACACCCTCTCTGCCCTGACCTTATTTCAGGTGAACCTGTGTGACCCGTTTCTTAATAATATTTCCTGGGGCAAAATTCCCCAAGTGGCCTTGTTAGCAATTTTAAATACATAATCACACCCTCGCTACATAGGCGCAGACGCTGCAATTACCCCCTCTTCTACTCCTGCTCCCATGCACAGATCCACACCATCCGTGTCAGTGAAGCTGTGATTATGCACGAGCCCGCAGCCGGACATGTGCATAATGTGAGCAGCATCATATGGGCATTGCACATTTCTTCAGAAGACGAATATCTGTACAGGGCATGTTCTATTTTGTATAGGCTTCGCCCTCTAAGACCATCGCTATTGGGTTTACTCCTCTGCGTGCCTGCATGGCACTGAGAGGCACCCACAGCGTGGGCATCTCCTACGTCCACGCCTTGTATTTAACGGTGAGACCTGGCCTTCGGCTCCCTTTTTTTCTTCCATGTTTACTTTATGTTGACGGCTAACCTGCTCCAGAGCAGCTTTCGTTCCAGATAAGAGATCATCGCTATAAAAGTACCACCTACTAACCTATCAAATTTCTTGGAAAATGTTGGCACAATCCGCAGAAGATCCCACAGACCGTTTTATAAGCTAGTTGTAATCAACTGGATGTGCAGGCTTTCTTTTTCTTTTGCTCGCTTTGTTAGTCTTTTGTGTAGTTTAAGCCTAGTTCACACTACGCAATTTTCAGCCTGATTTGCCGGTCGGGGAGCTCGGTGACCGTCAGGCTGTGAACAGGAGTCTGCGGTTGCCAGTCGTTATGTGTGAACTACTCAACGAAGCATCAGAACATCTCCCCGAGGCAGGCAGCTACTTTTTCACTGCAAAACATTTTACTCACCTCCAGCTCTCTCTGTAGCTCCGATAATCCCTGCTACCTGAGTGTGCTAATCCATTCTTTCACCCAGATTCTTTTTCTTTATAACTGCTATCTTTATAATAACAAACAACAGCTGTTTTGTGTGTAGGTTTGCCTCATTTCAAGTTTCACATTTCACACGCGTTTTCTTCAAAAAATGTGGTTTGGAGACAAGTGTCAGGTGACAGAGTCGTTGTCAGCTCCTGTAGTGTGTGACCCCCTGACACCAATCAGTCACCTAGTGTGAACGCCACGACTTCAGACTCCCGTCACAAGATGGCAAGTTGTGACCTGCCAACGCTGAAAGTTGTGTAGTATGCACGAGCCTTTAGTGACTTTTTTAAGCCGACTCCTTACTCATTTTCTACTTCTCACTGTCGTCTTTTTGGAGAAGGTCTACGACTTATTAACTAAAGGAAAAGGTATTCTTGGAGATCTTTCAATTCAGTTGACTTTCCACAAACTGATCAAATCTGTAATCTTTTCTACAACTCACAGTGGTCAGTAAACTATTTCACTCCTCTCTTATTCAAATACCAAAGCGCCTCCCAAGCTGTCCTGCTTGTTCTGATTATATGCGTGTGGATGAGCTGATTAGGATGAGGAGCGATCTGATACAATTTTATAATATTTTTATACAACAGTTATTTCAAATAAAAAATGCATTACTTTGCTTGTACATAATAAATCATAGGCTACTATTCAACTACTATGGCTTCAATAGGTAGCATTTTACGCACAGTATCGAATGAAGTACTCTATTGGTATTGGTATCACTTCAAGGGTACTGGTTTTGGTACTAGTATCGTAAAATTTCAAACAATACCCAGCCCTAGTACAGCATCACACAATTGATTGGTCAATGCTCTATAGAGCTTGGCAATGTTATGTCAAACCACAGTGCGCCGCGGTAGCTGATAGGTAGTGCTGCCATATTGTGATACCATCGCCATACCGGTGTTGATCTGGCAGATGCGAATCAGCACCGCTAATATATAAAGTATACAGTGACATTTCAATTTTAAAGTCGTGGGAAGAACTTGTGATGTTGGTTGTAATGTCCGTTCACATGACTGACGAGCTAAGAAATTAGACAATGGATTGTCTTTCTTTAGCTTTCCTGCCTGGAGGCAGAATCAAGGAAGCTATGTGTCTGATGTGACAAAGAGACACCAGCTGTCTTGAAAATCAGCCGTAAGACAGACAGACATCAAGTTTAACAGCATCCTAAGATCATTAAAAGTCAGAAATCTTTATTCAGATGAGTGTCAAAGAATTAAATAAATTTAACATTACTCAACACTGTCTGTTGTCTGGAGTGTTTCCCAAAAACAGACTTTACTTGGGCGACCCGCCCAGGTATATGAACGGCTGCCCAGATAATGTAAAATTTGGCAACCCATTTTAACATTTTTCAGAGAGATACACATGTTATCTATTATGTTACAAGATGTGGACACCGATATTTTTCAAGCATGGACCAGGTAGAGAGAGAGGGAGAGATAGAAATAAAGGGGCAGGCCACTCCGGTGTGTTTGCAGTAAGACGTGTGGTGTGTGCTAGAGACCAGGACTGATTTCTTGATTCCACTCCTGCTGATTTTATGACCATTACTGCCCATTCCCGCAACATGTGTATCCACTCCTGCCCGCGCCCGCAAACATTGTAACATGCAGAGTAAAAAAGGGACACAAATGTTGGGGCTATGCTAAATGTTCAGAAAAGCCGACATAAATCACTGCATTCGTTTATGTCGGTAAGAACTGAGAAGTTTTCCAAATTTCAGACTTGCCTTGCTTTGGTCTTGTATTGTATAAGCCCGTGTGATGGAAGCCAGCGAGGCAGTGCATTAAGTAAACCTCACTCCCCCTCACTCCCAACACCTTAAGACATGCACTGGCGACCAACAGCAGTGGCTACAGGCTGTAGCTTCCTCGTCAGCGTGTCCGCCTCCCATACCCGCCGTCGCCGGTTCGAGTCAGGCCCTTGCTGTACATTCTCGGGAGCAGCCTCATTCGCTCACTTTAATCTTCTATTTAACTTAGTTTGTTGACTCCATCTTATCAGACATCCTGAAGTGCGTGCTACCGAGTCGGAACAGTATTCTCGACAATTATAACAACAAAAAGTGACCGTTCCAGTAGCAGGAGACGACCATGAATCCTAAATGCAATGAGAAACCATTGCAGAAGATGAGGAAGAAATAAAGGTGGGAGCAGCACAAGAAAAGGAAGGTGATGACCAGGCAGAGGCAAAAGTGGCAGCAGATGCAGGAGATGGTGACCAGGCAGAGGTGGGGAGCTGTAGAAGATGAATGTGTAGAATGGTCAGATGTGGAAGCAGCAGAGGATGAGGAAGGTGGAAACCAGGCAGAAGATGAACCAACAGCTAAGAGACAAAGAACAGTGTCAGTTCTGTCAGCACAACAGTGCAGAGATCAACCGTTTGTTGCGGGAGAACAGGGAGTTTAGGTGTGAGCTGAACAAGAGAAAAATGGATGAGGACTTCTTAAAGGGTAACACAAATAAGGTCAGGTACCACAAAGGAATTCCATGCTTTACCATTTTGTCATTGTTCACCAGTGTTGAGGGTTTCCTACCAGTTACAAAAAAGTCCTTTAAAATGGTTTGTTGACATTCATACGTCTGAGGCTTGATCCTCCTGTACAGCACCTTGCCCGTCTCTGTCATGTTTCACGTACAACTTTCCACTGCCTTTACTGACACCATAGATGTTTTGAATGCACGGCTTAATCCATCCAGGTACACACACCGTGAAACCTCATTGCGATTTCACCACAAGGTGCCATATCATTTATTTCCAAGGGATGGCGTGACCTTGCCTCTGACAGGCACATAACTGTGAACTGTGGCCTTCTTAACAAACTGTTACGTGGTGACATAGTGCTAGCTGATTGAGGCTTTGATATCAAGGATAGTGTGTGCAGAGGTCAAAATTCCTGCGTTCACTAAAGGAAGATGTCAAGTCGATGCTTAGGATGTGGAAAACACAAGCGATAACACACCTGAGGATTAATATTGAAAGGGAGATTGGCAGTATGCGCAACAAGTACACAATGTTATATAAGAGAATATCAATTAGTTTGTTACTACCATGTGAGGGGGAGAAGATGACACTTCTTAATAAGATGGTGAATGTTTGTTGTGTACTTCTGAACATGTGTCCCAGTGTGGTTGTAAAACCAGATAAAAATGAAATATGTGCATGTTAAAATTGTGTTTCACATTACTGTTGTAGACGTTTATATTAGTTTTTTTTATGACATGTTTGTTTACTTAAATACTCCTATTGGAAACAGATGACACACTATGAATTTGTAGAAACTGGTTTAATAAAAATTAAATTTGCAAGTACAAAAACAACAGTCTTTTGGGGGTGGAAATTTAGCTGAATCTTTCCAGCGATGGATGTAAACATCTTCAGAAACTGCAATAAAAAAGATTGCAATGTATAAACCACATCTATATACAATATCACTGTATAAAAAGTTGTTGCAGTGTAGCAAATCTGAATTTAAGTATAAATTGTAAACATCTTAAAGAAGCAACAAAGAAGTACAACAAATATGAATACAAGAAGTAACAATAGGGCTGTTGAGAATTAACTATAGATCTATTATATACAGTGCAATCATGTTGAGAATAAACTTCATATATCTATTGGTAACACTTTACAGTAAGGGTACATGAATTATCGTGAATTCATGCATTACTTCATGCTTTTATATCTCGAATCATCAGGAACAAGCAGGAGTTCAGTCTTTCATGGATGAACAACACATTAATTAAAACATTAACTAAGATGAGTGTATGATCATGAATTATGATTTATTAAGCATGATCATGTTGTTTGTTCTTGAAACAAACCGGCCTTAACTATCCATCGTGGGTACAGTTAAAGTTATTGTACATGAGTCATCATGAATTCCTACAGGAAAAAGCATGAATTCATGCATGTAAGACTCTAAGACTCTCTATTAAGAATATAAGAGGGAAAGTGAAGGTTAAACATAGGTCTACAGTTTGTTAAAACCCCTGGATCAAAAGTGGGCTTTTTAAGAAGTGGTTTAGTTACAGCTACTTTAAAGGACTGTGGTACATAGCCTGTTAGTAAAGACAGGTCTATAATGTCTAATAAACAGGTACTGACTAATGGCGTCCTGCTGCCCCCATGTTCCTGCTCGACCCCTGCTGCTACAATTATTATTAGTGCCACTACATTACTTTACACTTACTGTATTATTATGTTTAAATAGAGGCAGGTAAGTAAACATGGCAATGTAAGAAGAGAACCATCATCGTAGGACTGAAGATCCAGGGTTAAACCTGACGTTACTTTGCAATCATGCTTCACAGCTCAGACCCCAGGTGTTGACACAGGCATGATCCTGGTGCCTGTCTGCCCTGTGTGCACTCCCGAGCCTCTCATAAATCTATGTGGAATTTGCATGTATTTTCTCTATATTCTCAGGTTAAGGGCAGAAGGTGATGGATATTGTCTCTAATAATGAAAATTCTGTCATTCAAGAAGCTCATGAAGTGGTTACTACTGAGGGCCATAGGAATACATGGCTCAATAGAGCTGTAACTCCTGGGGTTCTTATTTTCCTCTGTTAATGATGAGTAATAGGCTGCTCTGGAATTAAAGTGGGCTTTATATGTTATATGTATGTCTGTCTTGCCAGACTATGATTAAATCTATATAAAATGTAAATTTAAAAAATAAGGAAAAATTTAATATGCAAGTTATGTATATCTCCTGAAAATTCCCTACAGTTGTAGAGTTAACTAAATTACATCATAGTCTCATGCATCTTTTTTCACTTCCTTAACTATATCTTGTTTTTTCTTGCTAATAATCCCTCTCACTGTTTTTTCTATCTCCCTACCTTTATTTCATTGTATCTTATTGTTTCTGTCCTCATCCTTTACTTCCTTTTTTATCACTCCACTGTGAATTAAGATGAGAGTGCTCAATTTCAGCAGCCTCTCGCCACACTGCAATGTTAAGTACAATAAACAACAATTCTTTCTTTTCTTTGTTCTCCCTCTTCACTTCCTACATCTTTCTCAACAAAAAAAAACAACTGTAGCATCAACAGGGAAGCGGTGTCTTTCTCTCTGCAATCGGCTCGTTTAGTAAATCTCTGTCTTTAAATTCTGTTCACTGACTTTATTGCGGCATTACAATAGGTGCGAAAAGTAAATTAAGCTGTGCACATAAAGTCACCTTATTGGGGTAAATGACTAGAGAGGGAAGAAAGAATCATGTAGTAGGGTAAGAGAAAGAGAAAGAGGAAATAATGGCAATAACATAGGCTGGAGTCAGACCTGAGCCCTGCATGAAAATACTCAAAGCGGGGGCTGCAGTTGAAATTGTTGAAATAGCTTCAGCTTGACTAATCACACACATGCAGTGGTGGGATTAAACTAAGTACAAGTTTGAGGTAGTTTACTTGAGTATTTGCATTTTATGTTACTTTATACTTCTACTACACTGCATTTCAGAGGCTAAGATTATACTTTTCACTCCACTACATTTATTTTGACAGTTAGCTAGCTAGCTACATGGCGGAGTCAGATTATTAATGCAAAATATAATCAGCTAATAAATTATGATAGATTTTTATGGATTAAGCCACCTGCAGTACATAAAGTAGTAAAGGTTTATTATCACAGTGCTGGTCCTGCCAAATTGTGTTATAAATTAGTTTCCAATATAACAGTAATTATGTATAGGCCAAAAGTTAATCAGTAAGTATAAATGTACTATGAGTTGGTGTTCAACATATTTTGCATATTATAAGTAATCAGTATAGTTTATTATTAGACAAACAAATATGTGCATGCTATATGTAAGTCATTACATTCATACAATGTTTTTACTATATTGAAATATAAAAAGTGTGCCAGAGGTTGCTGTGGCTGGGCAGAAGCCCACTAGTAAAAGAAAGATCTGGGGAATTCCCTCTCACCCCCGCCTCGAGTGAGTCTGGGGATAAAAAAAGAACATGCTGAGGTCAGCAAAGGAAGATGCCAGGTGCAGAGGCAGTGATGTAACCACTTGTATGAGCGACTCACAAAACAAGTGAATAATTTAAGGGACCTGGTAGAGAGAATGTCAATCATAAGATCAAAACGATTGAAGTGGGTGAGTAACAAAGTTGGGCTGTAAATATGGACAGTCTTGATGGGAATCGTAAGGAGAAACTGGGAAAGAGAGGGGCCCAGGAAGAACACACAGACGGTCAGAAAGTAGAGCAGAAAGATGGCAGACAGGGGAGAAGGGTATAAAACCAGGCCACAGCCATTAAGTTCTGCATTTTGGTGCAAACTCATTGTCATGTCTTGCAAAAGAATAAATGACTCTTAGTGGAACTGAAACTCTGCCTGTTTCCAGTGCATTCTATACTTATTTTTCCATCGAGCATTTATAAATTTATTACACAAAGCCTGCCAGAGGGCAGATGTGAGAGACGAGGATGGAGATATGGACGCACGAGAGTGGCATGCTACAGATGAATGCAGAGACCAACTTTTTGTTGACTTGTTGAGCAGTCGTTCCCAAGTGGCCTCCAGTGATGGTGATCACATCATTATTTTATGATCAGAGCACATCATCAACCTTGATCCATATGTTTTAGCTAACTAAAAACCTATATCTAACCTTCCATTTCTTACTAAGATCCTGGAGAAAGCAGTCGTCAAAGAGCTGTGATTTTCTATATAGCAATAGTTTGAGGATTTTCAGTCAGGATTTAGAGTTTATCATAGACAGCACTGGTGAAAATTACTAATGACCTCCTCATTGCATCAGACAAAGGACTTGTCTCTGTACTGGTTTTATTAGATCTTAGTGCTGCATTTGATACCATTGACCATCAGATCCTATAACAGAGACTGGAACATTTCATAGGCATTAAAGGAACCGCTCTAAGCTGGTTTAAGTCCTATTTATCAGATCAATTTCAGTTTGTACATGTTAACGATGAGTCCTCCATGCATGCAAAAGTTAGTCATGGAGTTCCACAAGGATCTGTGCTCGGACCAATCTTCTTCACTTTATATTTGCTTTCCTTAATATTATCAGGAAACACTCCATAAGCTTTCATTGTTATGCAGATGATACTCAGTTATATCTATCGATCAAGCCAGATGAAACTCATCAGTTAGCTAAACTTCAAATGTGCCTTCAGGATGTTAAAACCTGGATGACCTGTAATTTTCTAATGTTAAACTCAGATAAAACTTAAAGTTATTCTTCTTGGGCTGAAGCACCTCCATGACGCATTATCTAAAGATATAGTTTCCCTTGATGGCATCGCCCTGGCCTCCAGCACCACTGTGAGGAATCCTGGGAGTTATCTTTGATCAGGACATGTCGCAAATTTCAAGGACCACCTTTTAACACCAAAATCAGGAACATCCGGTCTTAAAATGATGCAGAAATACAAGTCCATGCATTTGTTACTTCTAGGCTGGATTACTGCAATTCCTTATTATCAGGCTGCTCGAAAAAGTCCATTAAGACTCTTCAGCTGATCCAGAATGTTGCAGCACCTGTTCCTACAGGAACCAGGAAAAGAGATCATATTTCTCTTGTCTTAGCTTCTCTGCATTGGCTTCCAGTAAAATCCAGAATAGAATTTAAAATCCTTCTTCTCACCTACAAAGCTCATAATGGTCAGGCACCATCTTATCTTAAAGAGCTCATAGTACAGGTGTATTCAATTAGATTTCAAAGAGGTCTAGTTAGAGAAAATTTCCCGAAGCAAAGGTCCGGAACATCAAAACGACGAACTTGCGTTATCATACATCATACATATAGTTGTATCAACACATGTTTTTAGTCAACAACGGACTGTCAAATCAAATAATATTTCAGTCAGTTTTCACATCAAACTGGAAGGATAATAAATAACTATTCAAATAATAAATTCTAAATTTAAGTAAACTAAATTAAAGTGCCTAATTTTTAGAAAAAATTTAATAAAAAGTGTAGCTTGAAGTGATGAAGTGTAGTCTTAACCAATTTTATAATAAACACACAAATGAACAGCTGTAATGCCTCCTCTTCTCTTTCATTTCCTCTTACAGAGCTACCACTTTCCTACTTTCTGTTGTTCAGTGAGAAACGTGAGCTCCAGCTAGAATATTGGAGATCTATGAGATATTCTGGTTTTGAACTGCCCGTGGGAGGAATGTACATGTAAAAATCTGTACATTCTTGATTAAAAGTCATGTGAAATCTCTTTTCCGTGTGTTTCCAAAACGTCTCTGGTGAATCTCGCGGACTCGACTCGCAAGCATCGGTATGCACAGATTTGATTGGCTGAGCAGCGTCACATGAGACGATTGGAGCACATGCGATTGGTCTGTGAGTTTCCTGGTCCTCTAAACTAGTACAGTAAATGCTACAAAGGCTGCGCGGGTTAAAATAGAAACGCTCCGTCACGAGGTAGTAAGTCTCAATAATAAATGTGCTGTAGGTCGGCGGTCCGGAGAGGACGGCGGCTGGGTCCGCCTATTAGTGACCTCTGTCATAGTACCTTACTACCCCACCAGAGCACTGCGCTCCCAGAATGCAGGGTTACTTGTGGTTCCTAGAGACTCCAAAAGTAGACTAGGAGCCAGAGCGTTCAGCTATCAAGCTCCTCTCCCGTGGAACCAGGTTCCAGTTTGTTCAGGAGGCAGACACCATCTCCACATTTAAGAGTAGGCTTAAGACTTTCCTCTTTGATAAAGCTTATAGTTAGGGCTGGCTCAGGTGAGTCCTGAACCATCCCTTAGTTATGCTGCTATAGGCCTAGACTGCCGGGGGATTTCCCATGATGCACTGAGCTCCCCTCTCCCTCTGTATGCAACCTCATCCCATTAATGCATGTTACTAACTCAACTTCCCCCCCTTTCCTGTAGTTTTGTGCTTTCTCGTCCCTCTCCTCTCTCATCACTTCCTGCAGGTGTTTCTGGCTCTGGAGCTGTGAAGTCTGGATCATTGGTTGCGGGTCACCTGCTGCCCCCGTGTTCCTGCTCGACACCCTCCGTTCCAATTATTGTTACTAGTCCTATTGTTATTATTGTATTATAATCATTAACATTACGATTATCATTAACACTACTGTAAATATCTGTACCATTATTCATCTAGCCTATAGCAACATCACCTTTACTGTCTGTACCTCTGTGTGGATATTGTGTATGTCACGGGTCGGGGGTGCTGAGTGCAGACTGGGGTGAGGACCCAAATGCAGACAGATGCGAGAGGAGGATGCAGTTCAAAAGGAGATTTATTAACTCAAAACTAAACTGAAACAGGCTTATAAGGAGCTTGAGGCAAAGTCCAAACAAAGGTAATCCAGAACACAAGGAATGATCCAAAAACACAGGGAATAATCCAGAACAGGGGAAACGAAGGAACAGGCAGGAACACTCAACATTAGACGCACATACACACAAACACGTGACCAAGACTGAAGCCAAGAGCAGGCATATACACACACACACACACACACACACACACACACACACACACACACACACGGACTAACGAGCGGGGCGGGAGCAACACAGGTGACCTGGATCAGGGCTAACGAGGCAGAGAGACAGCAGGGGGAAACAGAGAGAACACTAGACAAGCAGACATGGGGCAGAGTGAATAACCAAGAAGACAGAAACACACACATGTTACAAAGAACCAGAACCTAAACGAGAACACAGAGTACAGAGGAGACCAAACTTCAATAATGCAAACAAGGACCAGGAATGAATACCAAAACAGACTCCCAAACAAGACACACAGACAGGATCATGACTCTCTCTCTCTCTCTCTCTCTCTCTCTCTCTCTCTCCTTCACCCCAACCGGTCGAGGCAGATGGCCGCCCACCCTGAGCCATGGTTCTGCTCGAGGTTTCTGCCTCTTAAAAGGAAGTTTTTCCTTGCCTCTGTCGCCTAGTGCTGCTCTTGGTGGGAACTTTTGGGCTTCTGTAAATAGCATCACAGAGTACGGTCTAGACCTGCTCTTTTATGAAAAGCGCTCTGAGATAACTGTTGTTGTGATTTTGGCGCTATATAAATAAAATTGAACTGAACTTAAAGAAGCTGCAAACATGTATTTAAAATCTGTCTATTGTACACTTAGTTTCAACATTATAACCACATGGGAATATAACGGGTTGTATTGGCAATATGATGTGTGTGTATTATTATTATTATTATTATTATTATTATAAGTCCGCCAAATATATTTTCCCCCATTTAAAATTTTCTGAAGACCCCCTTTTTTTTATAGTAGTGTAATCCTGGACACGTAACTGTAACCGAATATATTTTTGATTCTGGATTGCCAGCCACACCTCCTCCACTCAAGTGCTCAATACCGGAGCCCCCCAGGGCTGTGTGCTCACTCCCCTACTGTTCACCCCCGACATGGAGAGAACTCTGTTGTGAAGTTTACGGACAACACCACCATCATCGGCAGGATCCAACAACAATGGGGATTTGCACAGCCCAGGTCCGGAGGGCACTGCAAAGGGTGATTAAAACTCAGAAGATCATTGGTACCCATCTCCTGAGCATCAGTGATATCGGTGAGGTGAGGTGCCTACGCAGAGTAAAGGATCCTAAGGGCCAGTAACCACCCAGCCACAGCCTGTTCACCCTGGTGGTTATTGACATACTGTGTCCACTTCCTTCTGTTGATTTGTTACTGTAGGCTGGCTAAAGCTATTTCGGTTGTTTAATAGTCCAAGACAGCAGGTTTGAGTCAAGGGCGAGCTGTAAGATTTGCGTTTCGCCCCTTCAGCTGCTGTCCGTGGTGCTGATCAAAGGCTTCAGTTTGCAGCCAAGGAAAATATTTACCCCAGCGTAAGTACGTCACACTGCAGGGCAGGACATTGCAAATGAGGTGTACAATGGGACGAAACGAATAACAGGTTACAGCAAGACCCAGAATTTGCTAGTGAGCTAAACCTATTTTTAAATACAGCATCTCACAAAAGTGAGTACACCCCCTCACATTTTTGTAAATATTTGATTATTGAAATGACACTTTGCTAAAGTAAAGTAGTGAGTGTGCAGCTTGTATAACAGTGTAAATTTGCTGTCCCCTAAAAATAACACATCACACAGCCATTAATGTCTAAAACGCTGGCAACAAAAGTGAGGACACCCCTAAGTGAAAATGTCTAAACTTGGCCCAATTAGCCATTTTCCATCCCCAGTGTCATGTGGCTCGTAAGTGTTACAAGGTCTCAGGTGTGTTAAATTTGGTGTTATCGCGCTCACACTCCCTCATACTGGTCACTGGAAGTTCAACATGGCAAAGAACTCTCTGAGGATCTGAAAAAAAGAATGGCTGCTCTACATAAAGATGGCCTAGGCTATGAGAAGATGGCCAAGACCGTGAAACTGAGCTGCAGCACGGTGGCCAAGACCATACAGCTTTTCAAGACCATACAGCTTTTCAAGACCATACAGCTTTTCAAGACCATACAGCTTTTCAAGACCATACAGGACAGCTCCCACTCAGAACAGGCCTCGCCATGGTCAACCAAAGAAGCTGAGTGCACGTGCTCAGAGTCATACAGAGGTTGTCTTTGGGAAATAGATGTATGAGTGCTGCCAGCATTGCTGCAGAGGCTGAAGGGGTGATGGGGGGGTCAGCCTGTCAGTACTCAGACCATACACTGCATAAAATTAAATTTGTAGTTCCTTCATGATACACAGACAACATAATTAAATACAACATAAAATAAAATTTTAAAAAACAATACAGATATTTATATACATATCACTTAGGGGTGTACTCACTTTTGTGAAATACTGTTTGTCACAACTCCCAGCCCTGTGTGCTACCTCTGGGTGTCTTGTGAAAATCCTATTTTTACAATACCTCTTATTTATTTTAAACTTTTGCTGTTATCTGTACTGCTGCGTCAACCCCATTTCCCCTCAGAGGATCATTACAGGCTTATATTATCTTAATTACAAAGGTCTATATTTGGCTTTTAGGTAGTGATTCAATCCAAATAATCCATACTTCTTGCTGTATATGGGCAAAAAATGCATAGATAAATTAATTAAATTTCTAGTTTTAGTTCATACAGACAAACACAAGGATCCAGTTACAGGAAAGCTGCTCTGTGTGCATAAACATGCATATATTCAGCATATAAGGCAGTGGATTGTCTTTTTTCTTCTGTTTATTGTTTGTTTCTTCTGCTTCCTCTCTCTCTCTCACACACACACACACACACACACACACACACACACACACACACACACACACACACACACACATTTGAGATCTGACTTAAAATGCAAGGAACATCTACAACAGATGTTCAAAGGATTTAGAAAGGCTGTGCCAATTCCTATTTTCTATATTTTTTCTCACACAGTCACATCTTCTGTATATCATTAAATAGGTTACAGCTTTTGAATGTAAAATTGTTATAACATAATTACTGTGTGTGTGTGTGTGTGTGTGTGTGTGTGTGTGTGTATGATATGCGTGTTAATAAATGCACATACATTCAACAAAAGTAGAACACTATTGAAGTAGTTCTTTATTCATGTATGCATACAGTACATTCTTGAAAAACAGATCCTGAAGATTGTAAGTTACTCGGTATCTTAAAATACAACTCTTTCACCCAGTACTTTCCACATTTAGGAACTGGTTTTCCCACCAGGCTGCATACATCAAGCCTTTTGTTTCATGTAAACAACTTAAGGCAAAACACTACAGGTGAATAGGGTAGTCTTGCTAGCAGCACGGCTAAAGATTGCGAAATATCTCAACTATTACATGGAGTCATGACATTTAGTACAAACATTCATGTTCCCCAGAGGATGAATCCTACCGAGTGATATGCCTCACTAAATTATTTGGTACACACATTCATGTTCAGGTATTTCCGTTTTATCACCAAAACGAAAAAAACTGGTTTTACACGTGCGCCTGTTGTTTGCAACGGCTGTAGTCTGCCTCCGTCCCCAGATTAGTCACACTCACAAACATATAGCCTAAAATTTCAAGTCGCATCTCATATCAACTACGGCGAATAGGATTGTAGAAGTGAGCACTACATTATAGTCACCTACGAAAAAAGGAGTGAAAGAAAATGTACTTTTTTGCAAGATCGCGTCAAGCAAAAATTATTTCCTTATTGTGGCTTTTTGCTTTGCCTGCAAGTGCCTTAAACATTCAGGATTCTCCTGTTTCCAGTCACGTATTGATTAAGTACACCAGCTTCCAGGTAACATTTAGTTTGGGGCTGATCTAAAACAGCTGGTTACCTGAGTGATCTAAGAAAATACCCAAACATGTTTATCAAGGGTTTATTCTCGAGGATACAACAATATTGTTCACTACATCACAGCCCAGAGACACTACACTGAGCCACAGAAAGAGTAGAATACAAGAGGTAGTCTAATATTCTGCCCACAACACAGTAGGCTACCAAACTTTTGTGTATATTGTAAGCTATAGTAAAATACGAGACACCCACTTAGACCTCTTTATTTGCCATTAAGTGCTCGTCAAAACCGTGTTTTAATGCCAAGCTTTACTCTACATGAGCTTAGCATGATGTGCTATTTAAATAATGGCCCGAAAATTACCTGAACATTTCAATCCGTGTATCATTCGTAAATATACAACACTTCGCTGAATTAACTTATTACAGTTCATTTTTGCTGTGTACCATTGGCTGTACTGACGACTATCACTGAATTACTTCCCAGTAAGCGTTCCCACTCCTGTCCCAGTACATGCATAGTGTAGAGAGTTCCACTGACTGAACATTGAGCCTTGTGTTTTTCTAACTAAAAACCCACTTAAGTTAATGTTCAAGCTCATCTTTTTTAGGCAACATTAAATTAGGCACCACTATTGTATTTGCTGCACGTTTCTCAAGTGCAAGACACAAAGCTACACAAACCGGACACATTAGATATCAAAATCAAAAAGTATTTTGAACAATGTTTTTGTTTTCTGTTTTTACGTTCTGGTTTTAAAATGGTCACATATCAACGCACGCACAAGCACGCACACACACTCGCGCACACACACACACCTGGAAATCTAATTACATGCAACCTTATTATCACTTCAGTAAAACAAACCTGACTCTGTGAGGCCTGGAAACAGAACATGGCCAGTCTTTCAGTAGCATCATGAACTTCAGCTTTAAAGTCACATAATCTGGTTTTGATGTTTACATGCTGCTGCTCAGAACCTCCAAAACACTATTGTTCTGCCATTTTGTCATGCTGTATGTGACTGACATGTTTTTAAAGTTGCCTTAGAGGACAGTGATTTATCACTACAAACTCTTGATTTATATTTCCAACAACACTACATATTACAGCTGGAGCTTTAAAGAGCAACTTAACACAAAGCTGTTAATACAAGAGGCGGTATTTCACTTCCCTCTCTGGTTAAAGTGTGAAGTCTGTTGCACCTTGTGGCCAGAAGTGTGTGCTATGTTGTGCCTGTAAACACACCCTAGAGTACACTACCAAAACGTTTTCAGCTTATACCCTTGAGAGTCTTCAGGAATAAACATGAAATTTTCAAAGTTCCACTCTGTTTGAAAAATGGTTTCTGATTGACTTGGTCCTTGAAACTTTATATGCTTTCTGCAAAGACGGAGACACATGTTTTGTATTGTTATACATTGTACATTGGTGGAAATGTTCCAGTGAAGGACTGGAAGAGTAAACAGGTTGCCAGTCAAAATTTCCACTTTGGTTTGTTTGTACCCACATCAAACAATAAAGCATCACAAGAAGTCCCCCGGGACAAAAGGCATTTTTGAAGGTCCTTCTTGGCGGGTCCTTGAAAGCTGTTGTGATGAAAGAAAAACATTGGAAGTCACTTGCAGATGACAAGCTGCCATAAAACTCTCGCCTCAGGCTCCCAAAGCATCCAGCCATATTGGCCTCGCCTTCCTACTTCAAGAACTTCCTTTTTTCCACTTCTTTTGACCTGGACACATAGAAGATATTAAAGACTAATTGTGTGGTAATCAAGCTACTCTGGGTTAGATTAGGGTCAAAACGTAAATATTGTAATTCTGCTGAAAGCATTTTAAAAGGTTCAATCCAGGTGAGCTGTTTAATAGCCCGGACTGAACACAGCCTCCGAGACTGTCGGAGGCCAGTTTGATGACAGTGAATTTAGAACCGAGGTGATTTACAGAGGACCAGTCTGACCAGGACTTTGACACTGGGGACAACAAAGAACGATGGGTTCACAACATTTTTTTGTTTTGCGATAAGTTATCAAAACAGTTAGTTTGGTGAAAGAGGCAAACTTCAATTCATAAGGATGTATAATGTAAGGCAAATAGATACAAGAAAATTCCCTTTCTTGACATTTTGGAGGTTTATTTTGTTTATTTATTAGATGAAATAAGCAAAGAGAACTTGAGTAAAGTAAAAACTCGTTGCTCTACACATCTCCCAGCTGAAACTATGGGGATAGACCTAAGCTATACTATCGTACTATCACCTCTTGAGGTACAAAGTGGTATTAAGAGACAGTATGGGCTGGGGTAGCTGGTCAGCATGCTAACATCAGTAGAAATCTCTGTAACACATACATAGACGTCTTTGACACATTGTACATTTAAGAGATTGAAATCAATAGGTTTGGAATACAAATTTTGATATGCTCTGATTTAAATAATACTTAATGCTTGTGCTGAGTGTTTCAAGAACGTTTGGGGGTTTAAACATTTAAAAACATACAGAAATGTTGCTGGAAATCACTAACATATTTCAACTGCAGTCCTCCAAGATTGCATTTTATAAATTATACCCTGGTTACTGTTTAAATGGTACAGGTTTTATTTAGTCTAAACACACAGATAACACAATTTAATAAGCATCTAGCAAACACTTATTTGAAAGCAATCCTTTAAATTACAAATTTCTTTGTAGTCTTTGTAATTTATGGTAAGTAAATATGTTCTATTGCACATTTAGACTCCAATATTATGTATACTGTGGACTTAAAGGGATACTATGTGATTCTGCAGAGAGTTTGTTGATAAAACTCATGAACGCTCATTGCCATGGTAACCAGTTCTGCTGAAATACAGCAGAATCCACAGCGTCTGCTGTGGATGATCTAACTTTACTTTGTAGTTTTATCTAAACATTGTTGCCAGCATAAATAAATAAATGCCCCCAAACAGCTGGAAAAATCAGAGAATCCGGGGTGCCCTTTCCTCCGACTTGCGGCAATAACTGGCAGCTCCACACATAAATCTTACTTCATTTTAGCATAATTTCCAAACCATGCCATCCCACAGTTTATTCCTGCAGGCAGACCTGGCAATGCAAGAACCCCATTTTGTTAACTATAAAGAGAGGAAGTGGAAGGCTTTAACCTGATAATGTAAGTGCACAGGCCTGGACAGCTGTACATGTGCACACATACTCACTAACATTTAAATATTGAAACACATGGAAATATTAAAGATGGTAACAGGACCAGAGGGTCAGCTGTTTAACCTCCTGTCTGTATGCAGACTCGTCACCCGGCTGGATGAGACCGATGACCACTGTGTCCTCTAGAAACTTCACCACCAAACAAATGGTAGCTAATCAGGCTTAACTGTTGGCTTGTTGACAACCCACTTTCCCACGTAACTACTACTACACAGCCTCCGAGACTGACAAACTGAGGCCAGTTTGTTGCTGTTAAACCCAATCCTAACACCTTCAGATCCATAAAAACCAATAACTCCGATAGCCAGAGCTACAGAAATTAAGTTTTATTAAAACTTTTCCAAGTGCCATGACACACCTTAAAATTCATTCATGTGGTCCTGGAAGCTTGGTTAGGCAGTGACTCTCAGTCACTAACTGGAGAACAAGTTATCACAGCTAATTCCAGGGAACATGTTTGGATCATCTTAGAGAGCAAGAACCTTTGGGCTGCATCCATCTTAAAGCCTTGTCATGCAGCTGTAATATAAACAAATTCTAAGATGACTTGCCAGATCACACCAAAGCTACCTTCGTTTTACTGTTGCTTACCTGGTTTGGTTCAAATCTGGACCAGGCTTATAATAAATTTGGGCCAAGTAGATTTACAGCTTGTCCAAAACCCTGTGATTGGCACAAGGGTGGGGTCAAGTTATTTGTGAACATTTTTAATTGACAAGGCCAATAATCTTTAATTTAATGAAGGTTAGAGTTAGGGCTATTGCAAATAAATAAATTCACCCTTCACATTTGTTGCTCCTACTGGATCCACCTATGTTGCTAGTGAAAAATCATAAAATGTTGTTTATTGTTCACGCAAGACACAGTGGCCTCCGCAGATGGCACACGGACTATGTGCATGCACAGACAATTTCAACTCCTGGCTCATAATTGACTGCAAACCATGGTGTGGAGTATGGTTAAATTATTGTGGAAGATTCATGATAATTTCCTCCATTTTGAACTTTACATTACTCCAATCCCAAAAGATCAGCACTGTTTAGACAGTTTTAAATTAGTCAATAATGCAAATTCGTTTATCAAAATTCAACCCTTTGCCTCTAGAAAATCCACTGATCATGGTTTGAAATAAATTATGTTTGGTCTGGAATTTTGCTGTTAAAAAGGGGCATTAAGACCTTGATATTGTCAGTGAATCACACAAATAAAGCAGTTTATAACAATTAATACAGGAAATGCTTCTTTTTGTAGAGAAAGCAAACTCTTTCACTTACACAGCGTTTACCTGAGATATAATCCTCAGACAGTGTAACTCTATGGTAACACCAAAGACTGAAGTCCTATGAGACAAACAATTTGCAATATAATATGTACACTAGTGGATACAGTAATCAAACGTATAGAAAACAATTATCCTTCATATCTTGTCCAATATTCTTTTTTCTAATGTTACTGTAACCACAAATAACCCTAGCTCAGTAAACTAAAGTGCATGAAACATATCAATAATAGTGCAAAATAGACCACAATAGATGTTTAAGCAATAGCTCACCACAGGCCGTGGTATACGCTTATCATGTCACAGTTAAGGAACGTTGTTCAGCAACAGCCTGAAGTGAGTTTTGCTTCTATAAAACGGTTACCAAGCATGGCGAAAAGAAAGTAGCCTAACAGACGGACTACAATCTGACTTTATTTCATCAATAGACATTTCTTTATGAATACAAAAAGTAGCTCCATCAGGCTGCCAGTAGGCTACATAGTGCATGACGGTTGCTAAGCAACAGACATCAAAGGCTAGAATTATTAGAACTATTTATTTATATCTATTTGCAAGTTACCTGCAGCCACTAAAAAAAAAAAAACTGTCCAGCGTTAGTAGAATGACTTTGGTAACTTGAATTTATGATAAAATGCTTGATCCAGTGTGCCGGCGGCCAGCAGTGCGTAAATTATAACACTAATATTTTACCTATCTGAAAGGACGGAATTGCGTCTCTCCTTGAGCAACAGTGTTTGAACAGGCTATTGAAACTTAAACTTTGTTGCTATATCGCAGACATCTGGGGCAAGTGGACGCTGAGTGTGTGGTTTGTGCATTTTTCATGTATTTTATTTATTTATCTCTATCAGATCGCATTTTAATACCAGGTGTAAATGGGGGCGTGAGACCCCCACAAAGCTCAAATTATAACTCGATCCCTGTTTGTCGTGGAGTGATACGGATCTGTGCAAAGGAATTCAACGTCATACCCGTTGTATACGCTCATTATATAAATACTATGAACCAATCAGATTGCTTGATTTGAGCTACCCGTTTTATAAACATGTATATTCACAGTTGACACAAAGTGGCAGCTGCACTCAGTAGGGCTACTGGTTGGTCACTGTCACCAAGCAGGGATTTAGCTCTCACACACACACACACACACACACACACACACATCTCTGTTTAAATAAACCTGAAAATGGGGAGGAATAATCACAAGAGTGAAAAGAGATGTTTCCTCAGCGAGACCTTTTACTCTAATGAGGAAAATTATAAGGTTTCTAGTTAGCAGGGGATGATGTTCTTGGTGACACGGTGCATCCCTCACTTGTGTCTTTTTCAGGAAACCATGAAAGGAGAGAAGAAAGAACAAAAAAATGTTTTTAGAGAATGACACGTCCTTTCCTTTGAAGCATAACGTGATACAACATCCGTTCTCTGATGACGCTGGCAGCTGATCACAGCTGGATCAGCTGTCAGTTTAACTGCTGCAGAGACTGGGCTAATATTAATAAAAGGCACACAATAATCACTGTCAGAGCAGCAGTGTTTTCTCTCTGTAGCTGCTACCTGTTAAAAAACACCGGTTTACACCCTAGGAATTAGCATCACTGGAGATGGTCTGAGGGCAAAGACTGCCTTGAATGCCTTTTTAACGTTTATGCAGTAGTATGCAGGGAAGTAGTGTGGGAGGACAATCTTCATGTTGGCCTGGTTAAAGTCCCCAGCAACAATGAACACACCATCATGAATGTACACGGCTGTGATGCTATGACAAAATTCCCCAGGTAGGTAGTAGGGTTGGCATTTATTGTCAAAACTCTAGAGAGCAGTGGCTTGAGACCACTGCCGCGTTACTGCACCAGTTGTTGTTAGTGTACACACCACCCCCCTGAGAGTTACCACTGAGAGCACCTGTCCACTTGATGAGTGCATGAGTGGCCCTGTCAGGAACAGTGGCATTCAGCCACGTCTCTGTGAAGATCAGAGCAAAGCAATCTCTTATCTCACACTTTGTCTTTAAATCCAGTCTCAGGTAGTCCATTTTATTTTCCAAGGAAAGAATAGAAGGGAGTGGAGTTCTGCAGGAGTTAGCTCTTAGCCTAGCTCTGATCCCCATTTCTTTTTGAGGAGGCAGGAGCAAAGCTATAATAATAGTCTGCAAACTGCCTGCAGCAACTCTCTGGGGTTTCTTGTGCTTTTTCCCCCCCTTTTCCCTTGAGTTTGTCTAGTCTGTCTGTCTTTTGTGTATGTATGTGGGCGTGGCACGGCTCTCTCTCTTCTGGTTCCTGGCTACCTGCTGATCAGAATGAATGCTGTTTTCCTGGGAAATAGAGTATGTTGCCTTTTCAACTCTTTAATTGTAGGTTAGACACTTTTGATGTCTGAATGAAGACTTTCCCAGAATGGTCTGTGAAGGACATGCCTGTATCAATGGGCCGGGGAAGATCCCATAGGTGTAAGATGCCACCAGACATATTTGATTGTGCGTTCTTTAAATGTTCCCTCTCAGGGTTTTTAATCTTGACAAACTGCAGTCTTTATTCACAGTCTCTGCTGTCCATTTACAGCTAAACTGAACCTTATTGTTGACCCTTTTCTTTCTGCTTGCCTGCCATTTACCGGTCTTGCGCAGAGTTATGCGTACATGCACGTCGCGGTTCCTCACGGGTCTGTTCTGAGTAATGCCGATATAATATTCTTTGTGTGGTTCATTAATGGTGATAAATAATCTGAACGTCCCGCGAGGTGCAGATAACTCGGCACAACACAGGTGAAGCTGGTGCATTGTCAATTCCATTCAAATCAGCTTTATTGGCATTAATGTATAACAATATTGCCAAAGCTATATATAAATACATTAAAAATAATCTGTCTCTCTGCCTGACCATACACTCATACTACACTACACCCACACATGCGCACGAACGTGTCCTTCCTAAGGGTAAGGGTTACGATTTATTCACGCACTTTAAATTAATTATTAAAGCTTCTTTCTTTTCACATGTTGATTTATATCACAATATGGAGAAAACCGGTAGTTTTATGTATATTCAGACACTGAGCCCCCCTGTATCGCAAAATGGTATGATGCTCGTTTCATAACGCCACTGCGAAGATTTGACGGTGAGATTTGACTGTCGAATCAGGGTCCGCCTATCGAATCAACTGTTCAGACTCAGCCCTAAATAAAACAACCAATATGCAACAATATTATTTGGACTCCGCTGGAAAGTCCTTGTTAGACAAAAACAAATTCATTTCATTAAGTGTTTTTGTCAACACTCACTTGAAATTTAGTACTGAGGGTTGTAGTACAGTGCCTCACTTCTTAAAGAGCACACCAGTGTCAGCAGTATATACCTGTATAGGATGACTGATGTAATGTAATTACACAAATTAAATTAGTCTGTCTTCTTTTGAAGAGTTTTCAACAAGACAGGCCCAACATCACCTTCCCTTCATGTCTCACTGTCTCCTGAATATGAAAGTGCTCTGTCATTTAACAATGCATGCAAGAAGCAACCGTTTCCCTTCTCCTCCTCAATCAGGTCATCTTCCATGTCTGAAGCCTAGACCCAGGCACCTAAACAGTTTACAATGACTGATGAATCCTCGCCTCCATGGCCTCTGGAAATTATTCCTTCAGTAAAAGGAGACTAGCACTGAAAGGACTATTATCTCAGTGCTGCCTGTCGTACAGCCACGGTTGCCCGCTGGGTGGGGCTAGCGCTTGTCTGTCTGCATCTGCTGGTGGGATTGACTGTCAACTGTGTGGACAGGCCTGGCTCAGCTGGTGCATCTGGCGCTGCTGCTGTAAATAACAACTGCCAGGGCATTTCTCCCTTCTGATACACATTCAAATGTTGGTTATAATGTAATATACACCTGAGCAAACAAATGTGAACATCTGTTTTGAAAGAGAAAGAAATCACCTTTTAAAATCCCTCCTGATTCACATGTTTGACATTGTGAGGGCAAGCGCTTGCTGGCTATTTAGCAGCCACCCTTCAGTTTGACTGACAGGGTTACATCCTTTTTGAGAACCCCAAAGAAATCCAGTGAGATAGGCGGTAAAGTTAAAAGGTGATTTATTTACAATAATACTGAACGAACAACAAAGGCTC